>NW_005434449.1:3272-53521 GCF_000315625.1 Guillardia theta CCMP2712
GTCGCAGGAGGAGGAGGTTGGAAGCAGCAGCAGCAGCAGCAGCAGCAGCAGCAGCAGCAGCAGCAGCAGCAGCAGCATCAGCTACCAACCCAAGTAGGAGTAGGAGGAGGAGGGCATCTTGCTTTGGGAGCACTTGTAATGCCACAGGAGCCGTCGGCCTGGGGGAAGTTGGTGCATGCTCAAGCAAGGCTGCAGCAGCAGCGGGAGGAGGTTGAAGGAGAGATTCAACGGCAACAGCTGCAGCTGCAGAGCAGCGGGTTCGACAGGGAGCAGTGGATGGAAAAACTAAGGATGCATCGAGAACAGCTGCAGCAGATGATGGGAAAGAGACCATTGGATCAAGGTTCTCAAGTTCACCTCGACCAGGAACCAAGAGATCAGCTAGGGCAGTACAAGAACCGTCGCCCTCGTCATAAACGTCGTCAACAGGGGCAGGGGCAGCAGGGGCAGGGGCAGGGGCAGGGGCAGGGGCAGCACTTTCCCGCTCGTCGCTTCCAGCAGCAGCAGGGCGGAGTGGAGGGGGCGGGTAACGGGAGGAAGCAGAACGGGAAGAAGAGACGGGTGGGCGATCTACATGGAGCTGAGCAGCAGCAGAAGTTCGTGCGAGGATCCCCCAAGAAACTCCAAGGGAGTCCGGGCGGAGTCGGGCTAGACGAGGAGGACAAGGCAGGAGCTTCCAAGTTGCAGGGACGGGAACTGAACCCACTGGAGGGAGGGAAGGAGAAAGCGGAGGATGAGGAAAGACAGGACAGGGACAGGGTGCAAGAGGTACAGGTTCAGCCGCACGATCAGCACGGGGGCGGTGAAATGTCAGGTCAACATAGTAGGGAAGAAACAGATCAGGGGCAACGGAAAGTTCCTGTTGTCATGCCGTACACGGCAGGGAAGGAGCCGCAGGAGGATGTGCAGAAGCAGAGAGAGCTAGCACAAGCAGGACAGCAGGAACAGCAGGAACTAGAAACGCAGCAGCAGGGGCAGCAGCAGCAGCAGAAGGAGCGACATGAGCAACAACTGCAGGATACGCAGAGGAAGGAGTCGGAGCAGTCACAACGGGAGGAGGAGCAACGACCACAGCAGCACCAGCAGGAGGAGGAGCAGGACACGCAGCAGCAAGGGCAAGAGAGCTTGTTCCAGCAGCAGCACGAGAAGGAGCAGCAAGAGCAGCAGCAGCAGCCGACGAAACACCAGCAGCAGGGAATACAACGGGAGGGGGATATGGCGGAGCAACCACAACCGCAGCAGCAGCAGGGGCAGCAACAGCAGCAGCAACAGCAGCAGCAACAGCAGGAGGAGGAGGAGGAGGCGCAACAGCAGCAGGGGCAGCAGCAGCAGCAGCAGCAGCAGGGACAGGAGGGACAGAAACTGGGTTGCGAACAATCAAAACATAACGAGTCAGAGGAATCAGAGAGAGTTTCAAGTGAGAATGCATCAGCCCCTCGTGAGAGCAACGAGCATCGGCCTAGAGGGATGGGGTCGAAGGTGGAGGAGGAGCAGGAGGATAACAATCTCTCTCGAGATCAGGAACAAGGAGGACAGGAGGAGCTGGGGCAAGAGGAAGGGAAACGAGAGGAAGTGAACGAGAAGAGGACAGCGAAGGAGGAAGAGGCGCAGGCAGTAGGAAAGGAGGGGCCCTTGCATCCCAGCCTGCATGCTGTACAGCCACCGCAGCCCCCCGTCCTCCCCTCTGCCTTGGTCAGCTTCGGAGGTGCCGCCCTGCGCGCGGAGGAGAAGGAGAAGAGGCTGAGGGCGTTGAAGAGACTGCGAGACGAGAACGAGGAGGAGCATGTGCGACTTCTGGTGTGACGGAGGACGAGGAGAGTGAGAATCGACTGACGATCATGGCAGGGGGAAGCAGCACGACTGAGCAAGTTGTTGGAGGAGAAGGAGGAAGTAAGGATAGAGGAGTTGCGAGGATGACGGGGGATTGGGTGCGGGGTGGGGGGGGGGCTGTTACGAGGACGAGGAGCAGGAGGAACATGAACAGGGGCAGGGCAGGGGCAGGAGCACGGGGCTGGACTGGGGCTGATCTCTCACTTTACTCGCAGTCTCTCCGGGTCCTTCAAGATGTGCTCAGCCGAGCTCAGCGACGGCAGGAGGAGAGCCGGGGGAGGCGCCGCGTCCTCATGACTGCATCTTCTCTCCGCTGAGCCACTCGGCCACCACCGTCTCCGGGCTGAGAGGAGAAGAGCAGCGTCAAGAGAGAAAGGGAGGGGGAGGGCGAGAGGAGAAGGGGGTGGGGGGAGCAGGGAGCAGGAAGAGAGGGTGGGGAGAAGGAGGGGGAGGGGAGGGGAGAGGAGGAGGAGGGGGGGGAGGAGAGAGGGCAAGGGTGAGAATGATAGAGAAGAAGAGGGTCAGGAGGAGGGGGAGGAGAGGAAGAGGAGGGAGATCTACCTCTGTGCATAACGGAGGATAAAAGGATGCTGAAGCAGTTGCTCGCACGTCCCTCTACTTTGCTCCTGCCGGCCATTCAGAACCAACGACAACTCTTTCCTCTCCCTCTCCCTCCTCCTTCCCCCTTGTCTCCCCTCCTCCCGCCTTGCTCCCCTCCTCTTTCCCCCTCCGGCTCTCATCCCTCCCCTTCCTCCTCCTCCTCCTCTTCGATAACTTCGAGTCCACTTACCTGTTTGTGCAAGCAAATGGCCACGAACTCGTTGAACTCAGCGGAGTACTCAGGTCCTGAGGAGCAATCAGGACGTAGCTTGTGGGGTTGAGAAGGGAGGGGCTGGGGCTGGGGCTGGGGCTGGGGCTGGGGCTGGGGCAGGGGCAGGGGCAGGGGCAGGAGGGCAACCAGGAGAAGGAGGGTTCTGGTTGAGGATGGTGAGGACAAGGTCGAAGTATCTGTAAGGGCGTGAGAGGATAGAAGAGGTTCAGGAGCAGCAGACTTCATGTCCGGTCGAACGTTGTAGGGATATCTGGTAACGCCTTTCAGTAATCTTCCTCCTCCCCTCCCCTACCCTCATCCATTGACTTCATTCCCGCCTCTCCCTCCACATCGTTCTCTCCCCTCACCCTCCTCTCCCGTCCCTCTCCCGTCCGCTTCCTCTCTCTTCTTCACTTCCTCCAGCTCTTCCTCGACTTACTTTCCGAGAACGCACTCAGTCGCTATCAGGCCAACGGCCCACACGTCAGCAGGGAAGGAGTAGCGCTTGCCCTGCAGGAGGAGGAGGAGGAGGAGGAGGAGAAAGAGCAAGACATGTCAGACTACCAGCCTCCCCCTCTTCTCAGTACCTGCATCCTCTCTGGGGACATGTAGATGGCGGTTCCTGTAAACGTCTCCGCCTGTACTGGATTATCCACCCACACTGCTCCACCCTCTCCCCATCCTCCTCCACAACCACTTGCTGCCCTTCCTCCCCCTCCCTCGTCCTTCCGTCCACCTCAGCCTCCGTCAGACTTCCACCTTCCTCTCTCAACCTTCCTTCCCTTAGCTCCTCCTCTCTGTCTCGGCTGCTCAGCCTCACCTGCGCCATAGTATTGTCCATGGCTCGCGAAATCCCAAAGTCCGCGAGCTGGCGGCAGCGACTTACAAGAGAAGGAGGAAAGGGGAGCAAGAACCTTGACGACACCAGAGGAGTGGAGGAGGACGTTGCCAGGCTTCAAGTCACGATGAATGTTGTGTCTCTCCTGCCAGTCACATCACGACAAGATGGCGAAGAAAAGGAAAAGGAGGAGCAGCAGGAGCATCAGGAGGAGAACGAGCAGCAGGACTAGGAGGAGAAGGTGAGAGGCACGGGGGGGGGGGGGGGAAGGGAGGAGGAACCTTGTGGAGGAAGTGAAGGCCTTGCAAGATCTGACGGGTGATGATCGAAACAACTTCCTCTGTCGGCTGCAGGACTCGAGGTTGAGCAGGAGGTTTGGAGCGAGGGAAGGGCGTTACCTTGGGGCAGCGCTTCAAAGCTGCATCAAGACTGCAACTTCACGTTATCGCCTGTCCCACACGCACGAGCGAGCACCTTCCCGCGTCCATCAATTCCATCGCTATGTACCTGCCCAGCACTGTCAGCTCCTTGTGCCTCATCCCAAGACCTGCTCGTCCTACATCACTGGGTCGCTCCAAAACGCGTCGTAGAACTCAACAAGATTGGGGCAGACCCCCCTGAGCCAACCACGTCACGAGAATCGAAGCTCGTGGCATCAAGCCACCTGCTCTGAGCGCCTAACAAAGTCTTCAGCTCGGTTATCATCTGTTCGCATTTCCCTTTGTCGTTGACGTTGATGGCTGAGGAGCAGGTCAGAATGCAAGAGCTGGAGCACAACACGAGTGGAACCTTTCAAAGCAATCTGTCGTTGAGTGGGGAGATGCAACGCTCGTCGGACCTGCTGCCTGTCACAAGACATGCGGAGGAGGGTAGAAACAGCATACAGTGCCAGAAGCTCCTTCTCCGAGCGCCTTATCATCGAGCTACGAGTAGCTCAGTTCCACCTCATCCTCATTCTCCTCTACTCATCGTCCCCCTCCCGTCCTCCTCCCCCTCCCGCCCTCCTCTCCTCAGAACCTGGAGGTCGCTCATCTGTAGCGTGGAGATTGGACCTGACTAACAGTCAGACTCGCTACATGACTTCGCAGCAGACGCACCAGACCCGGCTGGGGTCTGTTGGATCCCAGTGGACTTGACTCTGCAGAGAGGTCAAGCTAGGGAAAGAGGAAGGAGCAGGGGGGGGAAGAGAGGGAAAGGGGGAACGAGCAGGCGAGGGAAAGGGGAACGAGCAGGAACGCACTTAAAGTCATCGAGGTTGAACGTTCCGCTTGCTGTGATATCGAAGGTGTTCGACCTCGCCCCACCACCCAAGATGCCCTTCAAGCAGCAGCTTGTCAGTCCACCAGTCGTCCACCCCTCCCTTACTCCCATCGCCTGAAATTGCCCTCCTCTCTTCCGCGCGGAACATACCTCACAGCCTGCTTCCGATCCAACTGCGAGACCGACCGTAGGCTTCTTCGGCATGTTGATCCCTAGGAAGCGTCAGATTACAGAAAGGCATGAAGGAAAGTTGCAACAAAGACTCCTGCTTGCAGCACCTTCCCAAGCCTGTTGCCCTTCTACTCCCTCCCTCCCTCCCTCCCTCCCTCCCTTCACATTCCTACTCCTCCATATCTTCTGTTTCCTTCATCTGACCGCTTCATCCAATCACCCTCTGTCTGATGTATTCATGACCCCTTCGATCCTCGCATCTCCTCGACTCCTTACGTCTCCTCCCCACTCTCCCTTGCGATCATTTTCTTGGTCTCTGTTCTTCCCCCTCTGTTCTCTGCTCCTCTCCTCCTTCCTTCCTCCTACTCTCTCTGTTCTCCATCACATCTCACTCTCAGCATCTCCTCCGCCCCTTGCCCTTCCCCGGCCTTCTCCCTCCCCTCCCTTCCTCGTCCCTCCTGACGCTCCGCCGACGCTCTACATAGCGATTAGCCCTCAACTCTTTATCGTAAGCCAAATATCTCTTAATTTAGACAATTTGTATGTAATTAACATGAATATCTTTTAAAATACACGATAATTCGGCTAATTGGCAGTATATTGAAATAGCTGACAGCCTCCAGGCTCTAATAATCAAGATCGATTCCATATTAACTGATATATGTCTAATTAATATAATTACCTGTTAACACTGGTTTGTTATACTACAAATATCCAACATCCGGCCGGGCATCGCTAAAGACTCAGTGACTCTGACCGGCGCCCGGGCCGGCCCGGCTAGAGTCCAACGAAAAGCTTGATAAACAACAAATTTACTTCAAGTTAGAGTTGACCAAATTGAGCGCAATTCATGATTCACCGGGCTGAGCTTCCGAAGTTCGTCCAATGATGAGCCACTACTGTGACATCATCCTCAGTAGTGAACTTCTCACGTCGTGCAGCCTCAGGCTGGCGGCCGCCGCCCGGGCGCCCGGCCCGGCCCGGGCCGCCGGGGCCGGCGCTGCCGGAGCGCCGCGCCGAACCGTTGGAAGTTTGTCTGTTGGCGGCGCGGGCCCGATGAACTTGCCTACTTTGAGCTCCTAGCAAGCGGTCACACCCCACCCCCTAAAAGGGGTCAAGATATCGGTAATATCAGGGGGTACTCTGCACCCCCTCACGTCCCCCTGACCCTGGTTTGACTCACTTCCCCTAGTAAATACTACCCTACCCCTGGGTACTATCGTATCCACTTCCAGTACCCCATCGTTCGTAAGGGAGGTACACCCCGCTATGACCAGGTATGATTTCCTAAGACCGGCCTAGCGATGAGCCTTCTTCCTTCACCCCTACCTACCCCCGCCCTGTAGTGTACACCCCCCTATAGTTTACTACCCACCAATATCCATATCACTACCCTACCTTTGGTCACTTATTGGAGCCTACATCCCCCGGCCGAGATTTCCATGAGAAAATGGGAGCAGGGAGTGACGGGGGGCATTGGAGGGAGAGAATGGACGGATGTGCAAGATGAGAGGGAGGAGAGAAGGCTAGAGATGTAGACAGACCTTGAGAGACGAGGTTAGCATGTTATCAGGTAGACACTGAACAGTTTCATTGCGAAACTACATGCAGAGGTACTATCTAGGACAAGACATCTGCGAGGGATAATAAGTGGTGTAGAGATTATATCGTGACAAGACCTTACCTGGACAGATAACGTGAAAAAGCTGACTGAACAAAAAGATAGGAAGAGAGAAGGTGGAGTGTAATAGAAAGGGTGGGAAGGTTCTTGTGAAGGTAAATCAAGATGAAGGTCGGAATTATGTTGATTAGTAGACCTTTCGAGATCAAGGCATCAACACCGAGGGACAGAGGGTGCAGAGGATTAGGGGAAAATTTCAGCTTTGGGACATTCTGAAGCGAGCTGGGGAAGGTATCTTTGTTGGTGTCCTCCTTTCAATCCCTTGAAAGTCCTTCTAGGAACTGATTCTTTCGATGTCAGAAAAAGGCCTGCCCTCCCTCCCTCCCTCTTTCTGTTGGGATCAAGATACTCCGAAATCACCGGATGTAAACGGGAGAGCTTTCTTTTGACCTTCCTGCCCCCATCGTTTCCTTGAGCCCCTCCTCCACGTACCTTCTCCTCCGATAAAGCAAGCGTTGCTGCAAGCGGCAGAAGTAGCAACCGAGTGAGAATGTCAGACACCTTGGGCTCTCCCGAGAGGAGATCGATCGCCTTGGGAGAGCATGCGAGTACCAGGACGTCGACTGAACTGCGGCGGTTGCAGCCGAAGGCCTCGTTTGATAGGAGGGCTCGTCCTTTTCTCCGCAGCGTCTCCATCGTTCGACCTGCTCCAGAAACCTCGGGCCCACCAGAGGCAACGGAACCTGATGTCCAGCGATCGAGGTTGAAGAGGACCAGGTAGAGAGAGTATTCAGGAGGGGGCGGAGGAGGTGGTGATGTTAGAGGCGGCGGAGGAGGAGAAGGTGGTGGTGGAGGAGAAGGAGGAGGAGGAGAAGGTGGTAGAGGCGGAGGCGGAGGAGTGACGGGTTTGCAGTGCCATAGCGCCCTCTGTCATCAGGGACCTGGCGAAACGCGTGCAGAATTCGTCCCTGGCGAGTTTCGAGACGGTCTTGACCAAGGCGAGTAACAGGGGATCGGACGTTGTGATGCTGACTTGGCATCGGTCAACAGGAAGGCAGGCTGCCGTCCTCTCCGCCCGGACCTCGTCCCTACACTCAGCGCACCAACACTATCCCTCCTCTGTACCTCAACGATGCTGAGGGATTTGACGACCAGAAGGTCAGAGAGGAGGAGGAGGGGGCAGGAGCGGAGGGAGGGGGTAATGGAGTGGTGGTGGGCGGGATAACTTTCCCTGCTCCTCGTGGTCGTGCGAGCGACTCTGACGGGGAGGCGCAGGATGCGGAGAAGAAGAAAATCTCGTGCTGGTCGGCAGTGATGGACGCGGCGGTGCCGCTGCATCCCAACTCGATGCCTCGGATGCTGTGGGACCTCTGGATGTTCTTCATCACTTCCTTCGCGCTCGTCACCGACCCGCTGGGGCTGGGTCTGCTTCCTGACTCTGTTCCCTTCTTCGACGCCACTGACCGGCTGATCACTGCGGTGTTCATGATGGATATCGTGCTCAACTTCCTGACCGGCTACATCAACAAGAAGGAGCGATGCGTCATCATGTCCTGGCATGACGTGGCTGTGCGGTACTTGACGACGTGGCTGGGGGTTGATATCATCTCCTCGCTGCCTCCTGAGGCGTTCACGAGCAACAAAGTGTCGGAGACGTCGATGATCAAGGCGATGAGGATAACCAAGATCCTCACGTTCTTCAAGATCTCCAGGCTGGCGAGGGTGGTGGAGGTGATCAACCTCAACCTCGACCTCCAGCTCTCCCACTTCACCTGGAAGATCGGAGGATGGACCGCGTGCTGCATCCTCTGCCTTCACTGGACGACATGCCTGACCTGCTGGACTTGGAAGCTCTCGGACTCCAGCTATCGGATCATCGACGTCGGCAATTCCACACAGTACGGAGGCAGCGAGCTCTGCCTCTCGTGGGTGGAATGTAGCGCCAGGTGCAGCTGATCCCTCCCATGGACTGCTCCTGCTCCTGCTCCTGCTCCTGCTCCTGCTCCTGCTCCTGCTCCTGCTCCTGCTCCTGCTCCTGCTCCTGCTCCTGCTCCTGCTCCTGCTCCTGCTCTTCCTCTCCTGCTCCCTCCCCCCTTCTTTTCCTCTATACCCTGTCTTGTTGCCCTTGCTCCCGCTGCTTCTCCTCCTCCACTTCCCGCCCTCCGTCCCCTCATCCCTTCCTCTTTCCCCTCACTTCCTACTTCTCCTCTTACTCCTCTCCCTCCTCCTCCCCTCTTCCCTCTCTCCTCGTTTTCCAGCTCCTCCTTCTCTCCTTGGGTCAGTCCGTTACCTCTCAGTCCTGGCATCCCTATCCTCTCCCTCCCTGACAGGCTTCGGCAGGTTCTACCTGCGCGGGTTGAGGACTGCAGTCGCGTTCATGTGCGGACATGGGCAAGTGGTGGGAGATTCGGAGCCGGAGGACCTCTTGGCTGTCATCTGCACGCTGTTTGGCTCGGTGCTGTACACCTCGTTCATAGCGATCTGCATGTCGCTGATGCTGGAGATGGACGAGGAAAGGATGGGCTTCCTCAAGCAGGTCGAGCGTCTCAACAACTTCATGAGCAGGAACAAGATCCCCGCGCCCGTGCGCAAGCGCGTCAGGGAGTACATGGACTTCTTCTGGATGTCCAACGGCATCTGCTCTACTGACGACGCGGTGCTCGAGGTTCTGTCGCGCGGGCTGCAGCGAGAGCTCAAGTCGCACAACCTCTTTGCAATGCTGAGAAGCATCCCCGCGCTTGAGGGCTGCCGCGACGGCATCCTCTACTCGCTCATCAAGGAGCTGCGGTACGAACACTTCCTCGCCCACGACGTCGTGCGGGCGGTTGGGGAGGTCTCGCAGGAGTTCTTCCTGGTGTTTGCCGGGGTCGTCGACGTGCTGGACAGCAAGGGGAAAGAGCTCGCGAGCAACCTGGGGCCAGGCTCCTGCTTCGGGGGGAAGTTCGCCAAGTTCGAGGGGATCCGAGAGAGAAAGTTCGACCGATGTCAGCTAGTGGCCAAGACAGACGGGAAGCTCTACACGCTAGAGGATCAGGTCCTATCCTCCCTCATCCCCGCACTTGCCAAGAGGAAGGGGAAGAAGAGGAGGAAGAGCAGCTCGGTCCTCATAAACGGGCACAACAACCATGAGCCTCCTAGCAACGGGGCAGCCGCCAGGTCCGCCTCCTCTTGCTCCTCCTGCGCTGATCAGAACCTCGACTGCCCGAGCGCGGTGACGGAGGACGTGAAGGTTGAAGTGAGGGGGAACGGAGTGATGGGGGTCATACCCGAGAGGTCAAGACCGTATCCTCACAACATGGTTGCGTTTCACCGCAAGATCGTTTCCAAGTATGTTCACAACCCATAGGAGGGGAGGGAGAGAGGGAAGACTTACAGAAGAATTCTCGTCGATGAAGAAAGTTGAGAGAAGAGTCTTAGAAATTGAACATTCCTCCATAATGATCTGCAGTTTCTCTAAATTTACCGGGCGCTGTATGAAAAGCTCCCTGTAATCCCTCTTATCCTCCCTTTCTCATCCTCTCCTCTTCTCTTTCCCCTTCATCTCTTTCCCTCGCTTCCCCTTTCTCCCCTCGCATCCTGTCCTGTCCTGTCCTGTCCTGTCCTGTCCTGTCCTGTCCTGTCCTGTCCGGTCCGGTCCGGTCCGGTCCTTTTCCCACAGCGCTCGGACCTTAGACTGGTCGTGGAGGGAGATAGCATGCGACATGTCGGAGAAGTTCGTCCGCTTGACCTCGACCATCGCCTCCTCCAATCCCCGCACTCCAGACCCCGGAGCATCAGGGCCGCAGTCCATCGCCGCTGCCCTGCAGGACCAGGTGAGTTGAGGAGCAGGAGCAGGAGCAGGAGTACGGGGGCGGGGGGTAGGTCGAGAAGGAGGAGGAGGAGGAGGAGGAGGAGGAGGAGGAGGAGGAGGAGGAGGAGGAGGAGGTGGTGGTGGTGGTGGTGTGGTGGTGGAGGAGGAGGAAGGGATTCGCTCACGAGACGAGGCAGCCCAAGAGGATGCAAGAGGCTCGATTGTCTGCGAGCAGCGCATCCTTGCACCGCAAGCGCCTGTGCTCCCATATGACAGGCCCACCGTCCTCCCCGATGGCTTCTTGGAACTGGAGGAGGGGTCAGAGGAAGCAGCAGCGAGGAGGGAGCAGCAGTACCTGAGCCTCCAGGTCGATCTTGTCCTCCGTCACCGTGAAGATCTCCTCGAACCTCGGATGCAGAAGCTTCCCAGCTTGCATGACATGCTTCTCTGCCTGATCCGAAGAGATCATACGGGAAGAAGAGCTGAGGAACAGAGACAGAGAGGAGTAGAGGAGCATGGGGAGGGAAGGAGGAGAAGCAGGAGGAGGCGAGGAGGAGCTGGGGATGGTCAAGAAACCTCTTGGTATTCTCTCGTCGAGTTGTCAAGGATGCCCCAGACATCAGCGTCGAGCGATCGCAGGTCCTCCTGCGCGGGGTGAGGTGCGCAAGGTCCAGCAGACGCCCGCCAGCACCTCCAGCTTGGGGTCCCACAGACGAGGATGCTGAGCCTCGTCTCCAGCTGCGGTCAACTCATCGGCCTGGCAGGAGGGTGAGGGGAGGGGGGCGTGTCAGGACCTGCACCTGCTGCAAGTGCGACGAGAACTTCCTGTTGGCCTCGCTCAGCTCCCTGAACCTCCCGGCAAACTCTGAGCCCTCCAGGTGGCCTATCCCCCCGATCTCGCTCGAGTTCAGCAGGAGCACCGCGTCTGAGGTGGCAGCTACAGCATGCAGGCCCCCCCCGCGGATGACGCATCCGTTCACTTGCCACCTTCCCTGCACGATGAGGGTCGCGAAAGGCTCGTCCTGCACCCCCCCTTTGCCTGCGACGAGGACTGCGAGTCAGGAGGAGCAAGCACGAGTGTCTCCTTCTCCTCACCTTCATACGCCTCCCCGTCGCGTTCTGTGCCATCGCAACGGACTCGAATCGGCCGCTCGTTCGCCTGCCCAGCAGGACCGCCATCCACAAGAGCGGGCGAGGAGAGTCCAGCCCGAGGACCGTCAGGTTCTTGAAGTTCAAGCTGGAGTGAACGAGGAGGCGCGAGACGTTGTGCGTTCCTGCTTCGATCCCCACAGTCCCGTTGCTTCGTACCTCCACTCTCAGTCAGTCCCCAGCTACGCTCACAGCTCCAGCAGCTCTCCCACCTGGAGCAGCGCTTGTTGAAGAGACGCGATCTGCGACGGCACACGCACCAAGCTGGGATGCAGTTGGCCATGCTCCTCGAGGTACAAGCGCTCAAGGGCTGACGAAATGGAGGCATCGGAGACGTTGCTCAAGTCAGGAGACTCGGTGGTGAGCCATCGCTCTAGGGTGCGTTGAAACTGCATGTAATTCTCCTTGGGCACATGCAAGACAGCTTCAAAGAACCTCTGAACATCCTCCGGTTCGAGATGAGAGGTGTTCTTGTCCGGCTGGTCTACCATGCCATAATAAATCACACTCTGAGCAAACTTGGCGTTGTCAACATCGTCGGAAAGATACCACTCTCGACATCTCTGTACGATCATGTCCTTGATTTTCTGTTTCTGTTGAGGAGTTGCACGCGTTCTCAGGAATTGCTTAAAATCCATGTTTAGATCAAGTTCGGAGAGGTGATCGCAGTTTTCCTCCCCTTCTTCCATCAGTTCATCTTCCATCCCTCCTCGCAGCCTCATCATCAACTTCCTTCCTCCTCCTCCTCCTCCTCCTCCTCCTCTGCCTGCTGGAAGCTGCCATACTTTACCTCCTTCCCGTCCACGAAGTCCGTGACCTTGAATCAGGGCGGTCACAATCACGATAGCCCAGCACACTCTCATTTCCTCCCACTGGTCGGGACCTTCACGATTTTATGGTCTTGAATCAAATTGTTTGTCGAATCCTGCAAATTGTCTCAGTCCGTCTCAACGCTAGGATAATGATAGATAGCGATTCTACGACGAAGATCTCTACCCCCCCTCCTCTTCATGTTCGATCACCCAACTCCTCATTGAACCTCTCAACGTTTCTTTTATTATTGCCCACGTATTTATACATTAATACATGATGGTTCTTGTTATCTTCTACCACCATTATCGTCCTCATCATCGTCATCGTCATCGTCATCGTCATTATTATCATCGTCGTCTCCAGCATTTCCATCATTATCGTCTTCATCGTCGCCATTACTACCGTCTTCATCATCTCATTCTATATATTCATCCCCATCAATTATTCTATCTCCATCAATTATTCTATTTTTCTATCAATTATTCTATCTCATCTCATCATTATCATCTTATTCTATACATCTCATCTCATCATTATCATCTTATTCTATACATCTCATCTCATCATTATCATCTTATTCTATACATCTCATCTCATCATTATCATCTTATTCTATACATCTCATCTCATCATCGTCTCATTCAATACATCTTATCCCGCTTTTCTCGTCTTGCTTGTGGTGCCCTATCTTCAGGGATTTTTCTATGTTTTACACCATTTCGCCTTTTTTTTTCACACGGTCAAGTTGCCGGCCGGGCCGCACTGCGGCACGGGCGGCAGCGCCCGGGGCCGCACACCGTGGCACCGTGGCACGCCCGGGGAAGCCGCCGGCGCACCGTGGCACGCCCAGGAGTTCCGACCGAGACTCGGATGATCCGATCAACATTTAGTGAAAGATCCGATGATCAGTACGAGGAGAATCAGGAGAGTCGAGGAGGCTTGACCCTGACACTGTCGCACAGGCCAAAGCTTGAAGGACAATTCCCCCGCGCCACTGACTCGGGGATGATGCGGCAGCGATGTCGCTGTGGCCGCCGCCGAAGGAACTTCGGAGACGGCGCATACCGGAATGCATCCGCGATGATAGCAGCCGCAAGGACAGGGAGGCCAGGCTTGAGCTGTGACAAAAGATCCCGGAGTCCTGGACCGGATCATGCATCCGGCGGCGTTTCAAGTTTCAATTTTGCAAGTCGGATCACCTGAGACGTACTGCGAAGGTCTTTGGCGGGACGTGCTGAGCCGCGATGATATGCATTACGATGCCCTCGGACCTTCCGCTGTGCTGCCGGTGACCGAGCGAGGCCCAGTCCGGTGTCAAAAACATGTGACATGCTGAAGTCCAGGATTAACCCATGCCATCCGCCTCCAGTAGCCTGCCGCTGACGGTTCCGGAAGCTCAAAGTCCCCTCATGGCCAGTGCAAAATGCGCTGCGGCGGCGGCCGCGCTGCCCAGCCGACTACGGACTATACTACGGCGGTAGTACTGTGACGGTACTACTAGTAGTTAGTAGCCTTTTACTCAAAGTTGAGTACTACTGAGCCGCCTAGTCGGTACGGCGTAGCACCGCCGCCGGGTCACAGTCGGATCAGTAACGGCGGAATCAACGGTCCGAGTTAGTTTCTGGCAGATAACCGGTGTGTGAAACTGTAAAAATGAGGGTGGGGTAGTGAAAGCTGTCAAACTCGCGAAGCTATCAGCCGGTAGAGTCTGTGAGAAAGGGTGGGGTAGTTTTTTACTCCAAACAGGGGGTAGGGTATAATTTGGTAGGAGCTAGCAGGAATAGAAGGGTCTGAAGCATCTCGGAAGTTTTAAATCACAGATGGGGTGTTCATTTCGATTTTGCTAGTGTGGGGTGGGTATTCTCTCTAATTTAATCAGTATCATTTATTTTTACTTAATATATTTTGTAGTAATTAAGAAAAACTTTACAGGGGTAAGGGGTGGAAATTTTGTCCCAGTAACAATCGAGATGAAAGATTACCGCGAGTTGGCCATGAATGCAACAGGGGGTGGAAAAGGCTAGCAACATGGGGTGGAGGGTTCAAGAGTCAGGAAAGGAGTGGGGTGGGTGGTTGCCTGGAAGCGGCGGGCAGCATGTCGGGTCTGCCAGGGAGGGGGGGAGGGGGGAAGGGAGGAAGGAGGAGGAGGAGAGAGACTGAGAGCGTCTCGATGTGAAGCTGTCATAGACCTTGATTGACTGCAAGGGTTGAAATGCAGAAATGTGCCGGCAAAGTCAAGAGGACCGGGAGCTTGCCTATCATCCCCCCTGCACAGCGATGATTTGAGTAGGTTGCGGACAGTGAGGAAAGGAGGATGAGACCAAGTCAGAGGATATGTAAAGACGGTTTAAGAGAGGGCATTGGAGAGGTATTCGATGGCAATCACTGTAGATCTGCTGCCTCTGTTGGGGTGGAAAGTCACGGTGCATGTTAAATGTGACAAAGCAGTGGTCAGGTCAAAGTTGTGAAATTTTTTGTTATCCCAGCAATCCCGCTTGTGGTTGAGAGCTTGGATGAGCTAGACTTCTTCTCACATTACGGTGCATGGTCAGGTAGCTTGATGGGGAAGATGTTATACGATAGAGGATGATCTTTGACACCGCTACAGAGCCCTTTCCCTGAATGTCAGGATGCACTGGAAAGTGGATGCATTTCTTTCTCTTCGCCTTCTATTTCATTCTCCTTGAAAACATCATCATAGATTCATGTGCTAGAACGTATCCCGTGTATCATTTCAATCACGAAGAAATGGAAAACTCTGTTCTCTGCACCTCGATTGATGCACCTCGATTGATCGATTTTCTCCCTCAGGATAATTACTTGGGGCTTTGCAGAGAGAACCGCTCTGCAAATCGCGTCGCTGAGGAGTGATATTCTATGGCCTGAGACAATACAATCTAACTTCTGGTTGTGAATTGAAAGTCTGATACTGCTGAATCGCAATCAAGGACCAACAGCCACGAAGCTTCAAAAACAATGAGTGAAGATCTAGAGGCGATGAACGAGCCGATCTCTAGCAATTCAGATGACGAGTCATCTCAGTGATCGAATCTGCTGCCCTAACTCAAGCTGACTTGCTTGCAGGAATATGGAATCGTCGAGTATGTACGTGGGACCCATTCCCAAGCCACGAGCTCCCAAGTCTAGTCACTACCGAGGAGTCAGCAAGACAGTTCGAGGTGATTGAAACTGGCATGGGGCTGAGCTCGTCTTTACAGCCTTGGCTTGATAGGGAAGTGGCAAGCTCGTCTCTGTGTGAACTCTACACAAAGAAATCTAGGATGCTCATTCAAAACGCCCGAAGATGCTGCTCGTGTGTGGGATGCCGCTGCAATCTTGCATTTCGGAACGGGTATCAACCCACAGATGTTGAACTTTCCTGATGAGTAATGCTGCTCTTATTGTTGTAAAGTTGCAATCTCGACTGATATCTGCCATAGGTATAAACCGAATAATCATGAACACTATCAGAACTTCTTGATATCAGCGGGAGCACTCACTTGCGGGATCCGTTGGCAATCGGCTAAGGTTTTCTCAATGTATGAACAGTACTAGAACTGAAACAAGAGCAGGATCTCAATGAAAAGGATGGAATGCCTCGTGACGCTACACTGGAAGCAGCTTCATCACATCCAGTGAACGGTGAGACTATCCGCTCGTCGTCGGGATTGTTTGCTAAGTTTACACTTGGTAGTTTCTTACACAGCAGTTCCTGTCGTACAAGCGTACCCTTCCCAGGCAGTCTACATCTACCCGATGGGATCATATTCTTGTGCTCAGTCTGTCGACTATGATCTTAGGCCGTCCGAGGTGCAGGTGTACTTGATCGACGCTCCTGCTTTACCTCTGATCTTTGTTCACGTGTCGTGCAGTCAAACGAAGGACCTTCACCAGAACCAATCGAAAAACCTAACAAGAGTCATAAAACCAATTCACAGCCAACGTCCACCAAGATTTCAAGGCTGCAGCCAGGAGAAAATTTGGAAGCTGTCAACGAACAGGAGTTCTGCCCTGAAGGTAAGAGAGATATTCACTGCTGTACTGCCCTCACATCATCTATCTAGAGACACACATATTGCCAACCTTAAGAGGGGCGTTGGTCGATCCTGGTTTTGTTCCAATTTGCGAAGACGACTACGATGGAAGTGGGATGTTGGGATGGAACGAGTTCCAAAGAGCTTTTCGAGGTGAATCTTGGCTCGACGATCTTGAATTAGTTTCAAGGGTGACCATCTGATAGGTCAAGGTGTCCCCATGTCAAACTTGCAGCAGATGTATCGCTCGTATAAGAGAGGAGCCGAGGCTCCCATCAAGGAACATTATCCCGACGTTGACCTGAGAAGAGCAGAAGAAGAAGCTGCTCATATGAGGTCTTGCGACTCACCATGTGCTCGTCCGTCCTAATTGCATGCAGGTCGATGATGGCGAATGGACTTTCACAGTTCCTCGACACTCTCGACGAGTATGGGCTGAAAGATGAGATGTGATCTTATCCTGTAAAGTTGCGAATCCCATGACTGAGGTGACCAGTTTGGCCAACGAAGAATTGTTACGAGGAAACTTCATTGCTACAAATTGGAATGACTTCCAGAAACTGTGATCCAATCTTGCCTCTGTTTCCGATGAAAATGACTTCAATGGTGTATAGGTTTAGAGGAAGGGGAAGGCCGATGAATGAATTGCAAGAATTGTACAAAAAGTACAAGAGCTACGTCTTGAGAGAAGATTCATCGCCTGTCCAAAAACAGATAGAAACACAGAACGAAAAGAGTTTCACAAACAAAATTTCGAGAGAGAATGATCCGGCTGGAGTCGAGAGAGGATCTGTTGTTGAAATCATTAACAAAGTACCAAACAATCAGATCCAAGAATCCAGATTGGAAACTTTAAGCGAAGCACCTGCAAACACCCATTTGTCAGCCATTGAGAATGCAAGGGAAGAAGCAGAGAATGGGTAATTCAAATTTGCGCATTGCGACTGAATGTTGTTACGAGTTGATAATCTTGCTCAGGCTGCAAGCAACTACATTTCAAGACAACACCCTACAAGTTCATCACGGAGACAAGCACAAAAAGAAGCACTTCATTGAGATCGGGGCAGATCATGGGTTATGCTCCATCTGCAACGGAGAGACAGAATCCGACCTGTGGGTGGAATGCGATGAGTGTAAAGCCTGGCAACATCAGTTGTGCTGCGGGTAGACACCATTTGCCTGCCTGTGGTCCTTTGCTCACTTGAATTCCTTAGATACTTGTCAGAGTTAGACATTCTTGAGCAGCATTTCTGCGACGAATGTCTGGAAAAGAAGAACTCTGGGCAAGGAAATCCTTCCCAAGGGGGTGCAGATGCACAAACTCAAGAAGACTTGGACGATGAGGGAGATGTATCAGATGACGCCGGAAAGGGAGTGGATCGATGGCTGGTTTACAGCTCTCAATCAGGGCTTTTCACTACTCATTACACAAGTGTCAAGTACAAGTGCGAAGAATTTGAAAAGAAACTCGACGGATACGAATGGCGTCAAGGAAGAAGAGTGATTGATGTCGACCTTGCAGTAGCAGGTGAAAAGTGTCAGGCGTTGCTGTTCCAGGTCGAGAAAGAGAGTGGAATGTGAGTTGGAAAGTTGATTTCACCTTTAAGGCCCTCGTTCAAGAAACTATGTTGATCGGAAGGCTGCGTCTGCTGGTGAGCTCTGAAGGAGGTCCAAGTGCCGTAACCATCTGAAACTGCGGTAGGTGCGAGAGAATCTCGTCCTTGGAGGTTTGATTCAGATGCAAACGACATTCTGCATCTACAAGATTATGAGGAGGCGTCGAGACAGCCTTGAACCCTCGAGAGAATTTGAGCCCTCGACTTTAAAAGTTCCTATCTGGCCGTCGCAGGACTTCCGATACGTCCGAGACTTGTTTCTCTCTCCGAGAGATCGACTGCTCGTCACCATAGGGCATGTTGTGCCCAGCGAGCTAGTTGACCGAAAGAAGTTGAACGAGTTGTCGTTGCTGTCTGTGAAGCCTCTTGTGCAACTTGTCGCACAGGACGAGATGATGAGAGAGCTGAGGATGAAGATGAAGATGCATCTCCAAGGATTGAAGCGGCCAAGTGCAAAACACGCGGTAGAATTAGCATCATCGTGTGTGCATGAAGGAGAGCAGAAACGAAAAGTTGACGAGGTAAGCGGGGGCTTGGATGAAGGAGAGAATTCTGCCAAGAAACTTCGACATGTCTCAAGAGCAGAAGACGGGAGCTTTATTGGAAAAGTCTCCATCCCCAGCAAGGTGATCCATCTCGTCTCATCGCGTCTCTTGACATTTCCCAGCTTTCTGGGGAGGCAGACGATAAGATTGTTGAGCTGGGACGTTTTGAGAGCGAAGAAGAGGCGGCCGAGGCTTGCAATACTTATCTGTCAAAGTTCCCTCAGCAGCGAGTGAAATCGCTTCTCTTCTCTCCCGTTGGCAGTTCGTGTCTCGACCAGCAGCGTCGCGAGGAGAAAGGCGAAGGAAGGTGAGCAAGAGGGAGGATGGCGTGAGAGATCTTGATGCCTTCCTGCTGCAGGCAATCCGTATCAGCTCCTTCCCAGCTCGGGGGCGATAGGCCCAGCTGCAAGACGGGAGCACAAGGCAGAGTCTCATCAAGTTGTGTCCTCAAGCTGCTCAAGCCCCTCGTTAAGGGATGCCCGACGCTGCTGGTTCAGCTCGACAGCGGACGGCAGGAGGGAGGAAGCGCGTGCCAGACCTCCTTGTGGGAAGAAAAAATGTTCGAGCTCGAGCTAGAGGACGAGGAGAGTGAGCAGGAAAGCAACGAGGAGGAAGAAATTTACTGTAACACCAACACCAGCAGTACCGGGAACGAGCAAGGCACTGCTTCTCGGAGGCCGCTGGAAGATGATTCCTGCGGCGTCAAGGCGACGTCCAGTTCCGACACAAGCAAAGAGGACGAACGAATCGCGCGGGAGCTCGCGCAGCATGTCAGGCAACCACTCGCTGAGCTGCAGCCATCGGCAAGCGAGGAGAAGGCGAGAGCCTCAGGCTATTCCCAGCTGCTCCTGGAGTGCAACAGCTGCCATTCGATATGTGGAGTCGCTAAGGATCAGCTGGGCAAGACGCTGGAGTGTCCAATCTGCAGGCAACGCTTCCGTGCTTGCTCGCCTCGCGCGTGAGCTTGTCCTGGCGGCCTGCAGGCGTTTCATAGTGTTATAACAAGATGTTTACAAGAAGATGTGAGCCGCTGCTGCCGGAGGCTCATCGGGACTGGCGGCTCAACCTCGGGGCATTTCCCTTGGACACGAAGAGAAGAGCTGAACCGCAGCCGATGCAGTAGAGGACTCCACACATCATGATTCCCACGTAGCCTATAAAGGCATAGTGCTCTGATCCTGGCTGATACCCCAGCCATGCTAGCAGAGGTCCAGCTACACAGGGGCCGAACATCGTTCCAAGGAAGGCAGCAACGCCCCACAAGGCGAGATCCTTGGCGCCGTCGGACTCCTGCAAGCAAACGTCACGCCGGATGCTTGTCCAAACAGACGAGACCTGCGAGGGGAGGCACTCAACGGCTAGGGCGTAGTCCACTGAGATGTAGATGCCGTTCCCAGCCCCATAGCAGATGCCAAGCAGGATGACCATGCTGTACGTGTCCACAAAGCAGTAGCCGATGTAAACTAGTGCCATCACCGTCACTGCTGTATAGATGGCTGGCTTTCGTCCAGTTCGATCTGCAAGAGTTCCGGCAACAAGACTGACCAACCCTGACGATCCTTGTGAGACTATGCAGAGGATCGCAGTGCAAGACTTTGCGTTGTCGACAACAATCTGCTCTGTCATGACATCGCGCAAATAGTACAGGATGTAGATTTGCACTGAAACTGCCATGTAGTAGAACATTCGTGAAATGAACACCCAGAAGAAATCTCCGTGCGAAGACGGAGAAATCAAGTAGGCCGAGCGGACTTTCTTCCAGTCGATCTCAGAGCTTGCGCAGTCATGCCTCCTCTCATTGGCCGCGTACCATGTGAGAGGGGTGCAGATCGCGAGGGTTACAGCGTACAGGAAGTAAGCATGCTCCACTGGCAGGAGGAAGCCGATGCAGATCAAGCCAACCACAGCGCCCATGGCTGTGCATCCTCCCATGATACCTGAGCACACGCTCATCTGATCGGCAGGGATCATGTCAGAGACAAGGCCGGTGAAGCCTGTGTAGGCGACGTTGAGGGCGAGGATAGCGATCAAGAGAAGGAACAAGTAGACGAGGCCCCAGCCCATGCTCCTTGCGAGGTACAGGCATCCTACCATGCAGAAGAGAACCCCGTTCCCGGCCAGCACGAAGGGCATGCGCCTGCCCATCGAGTTTGTGCTATGGTCTGATAGATACCCGGCGAAGGGCGAGACCAGCTGCGACACTCCAGCAATGCCGAGCATGACGGCGAGGTAGATGGCGTGCTGCTGGGGGAACATCTTCAGTGCTTCTTCGGGTAAGACAATGACGCCGACAGAAGCGTAGAACAATCCATAGCTGAAGGCGTGAGCATTCAAAGCTAATATTTTCCAGAGACTGACATGCTCCTCCTCCTCTGTTCCACCGGTCATCTTCACTTCATAAATGGGCAATTCCTTACCAGCTGCTTTCCGACGCATCTCCTGAAGCCCGCCTCTGTCCCCCTCCTCATCCTCGAGAGTTCCGTAAGAAGCTCTTGGCCTGAGTTAATGTCAGTGTCTTCATCCCGTTTCACATCTTCGTCATAATCCCTTCTGTGATTCCCGAAACAACGTAGCACTTAGCCCTATTTTCTGTGGTCGCTTCTAAATATATTTTTGTTTCCGTTCTTTCTCATTCCTTGAAGCTTGCTTCTCGTGGTCTACACTTCAGTTCCACTTCTTCTTCTCCATCCCATCTTCCTTTATCTTTCTCTTTCGCTTCGGCATGCTGCATTTCCGCACAGTCGACATTCATCACTCACATTTTGATTTATCTCGCCATCTCGAAATAGCGACGATTGAATGACCCCTACCCCTTCTATTCCACTTCTGGACCCCCAGGTCCCATATACCTTCTGACAAGCTGCACCCTGTCGGACTAGTCGAGTCGGGCCCGGGCCGCTCTCATCAGTTCCGCCGAGCCGGCCGCCGGGCGGGCCGGGCCCCGTACACTGACTGCCACTCCGGCGGCCCGGCGTGTCGGCACGCCTGAGGGCCTTGGTCCAGCCGCGGCGTGTGCCGCCTGGGCGGCCGGTGAGGGCCAGTGTCAAGTTTACTTATCAAGGATCAGCAAGTACAGTAGTGGCATCATGGTACACAATTATTAGTCAGGAGAGGTCGCCTCAGGAAAAGACATAGAAAAATGAAAAGGACAGATAATATGTCACTACCCAATTGGATTGCTGTCTCTTCTATGTATGCGGTTGGTGGTATATGGTGGGTAGTTGAACTTCTTCGAGGGGGTGGGGTAGAGGTTGAACGACTATTTCCGGCGCGACATGTTCGATCAACTTCGCAATCAGTTTGAGGTAAGCGAGGAGAAGGAGGAGGATGGAGATGTGGACAAGCGAGGAGAACGAGGATGATGGGGATGTGGACAAGGAGGGTGGGGACGAGGATGATGGGGATGTGGACAAGGAGGGCAAGGACGAGGACTCTAAAGGAGAACAGAACGAGGAAGGCGAGGGAGATTGGAAGTACGAGAAGGAGGAGGTAGAGGAGTGGAAGCAACCGATTGTTAGACAGACTTGGTTTACATGATGTAGTACAGGAACAAGAAGACTCGTGGTTGATGATAGACGTGCTTTGTGTTTTTAAGAGCATCTGCATGACTTTCGTAACACCATTGATGATAGCAGATGGACTGTCAAGAGGCTCGCGTTCAACCCACAACCATGTTGGATGGATGGACTCAACTACCCAACAAGTATACGTCCCAGCTTCAGAACGAAGGAAAGAATCGCATGAATAGAATGTGAGACTGCTAAACTGTGAACTCATCGATGACGCATCTTCAGGTTGACCATGTTTACCGCCTAAACGACGAATCTATGACCATCTATTTAAAATAAACAACATGCTACTGTACACCCACATTCGGAGGCATGGCTGTCATCTGCTGATTCTTTTGCCTGGTCGTTTCCAGTCTATCACGTTAGAGTTGGTCACTGTTGACTGCCCGGACGCGTGCGATATCGATGCTTCTTCACGTACCGAGCTGCCAAAGCCATCAGAGGCAGGAGGCGACAACTCACCTCGCACCTGACTGATTTAGGAGGCGTGTGAATGCTGAGCTCAGGAGCTTCTTGGCTGCAAGCAGACGCCAGCAACGCCTGCAGGGCCTCAGCGACACAAGAACATGCGACTTCGATGAGTCGACCATCTTGATTGCAGCGAGCGCAGAGGCAGGTTTAGGAGCCTAGATGCCGTCACTGAAGAACAAGTCAACACCCGAGGGTCACCTCGAGCAGCCAAGCTTGACTCGATGAGCCCCTCCGCCGCGCGTGCTGCATCATCACTCACGTTTGGCAGACCGGGGCAAGAGATTACCTTGCTGGCTCCAATGGCCTGAATGGCGCAGCTGAAAGGCGAATCAAGAGCTGATCGAACCAGCTGCTCGCTGTTGCTTTCTGCCAAGTCCAGGATCGAAAACCCTCGTTCATCCATCCACATCTTTGAAAGCCATTACATGAACAGAAAATGCCGTCCTCCTCCTTTCTTCCCTCCTTTCCTGCCTCTCTCGTTCCCTCCCTCCTTCTCTCCTGCTCTCCCTGCCTCTCATTTTGCCTCCCTCCAGTCTCTCTTACCGCCCTTGCTCCTGGTAGCAGACAAACAGCCGCTTTCTGTGTCAACCATATCTGAAGTTGTCAAAAAAGTCAGCAATACCACAAGCATGTCAAACAGATAATGAGAGGGCCACATGTCAACCATGTCCAACAGAACATGAGAGGGGCATATTCTCAAGTCTCCGCACCTGCGAGCTCTTCTCGCTGTGCCGTATGAGAGTGAAGGGGTATCGCTCTTCTATCAACCAACGCCCAAACGTGCTGGGAGCACGCGTAGACGAGTGGCTCCAGAGCGAAGCGAGTTCGTCCTGAGCCTGCCAAGAGGGGAGGGAGCGAAAGAGGTAGAAACGCGTCGTCGTTCTTTCCACTTCATTGACCCCTGTAGGAGAGAAGAAACCGTCTTTCTTCCAGATCGTTCCGTCGGCACTACATGAGCAGATGCCGACGTCCTGAGAGCAGGTCAAGTTTGACAAGTGGCTAGACTCTGACACACCTGCGAAGCTCTGAAGCGAAACTCCCCCGCACTGTTTGCCGGGACCTCGATGGTACATCGAGCTGAGAAATGAATGAAGGCGAGGAGATCCTTTGAGAGCTGAACGCCTGCTTGCCCCTTGCTGTGCTGAAAAAACCACGGGAAATTGCTCATGTTCCTGTGGATCGGCTTCTCCTTTCTGCCTCTCTCCTCATCCTGCTCCTGCAGTGCACATCGCACAGCTTCAAGGGAGGAGCGGCAGAGGGACGAGGACGGCAGCACTCGAAACAGCTCTCTCTGAGCGTGCAGGGCAGAAACAAAGTTATGTGAGATATGGCGTACAGGAGGCTTCTTGGTGCTTGTCAAGTAGTGGTCGGCCACCTTGCCTCCAGCGAGACATCGCTTGAGCAGCAGGTACACATCGCGCATCAAGCGAACGACGAGGAAGCTTGCCATGGCAGCGCTGAACGCCAGGAAGTTGAATAAGATCGCAGCAGCCAGGCCCTCCAGGAGGTCTTGTCGCGGAGGGACAGCAGCTGCGAAGGGCTGAACCTGCTTCGGGTCTTGAAAGACGACCACAACGAGCAGGGCCAAGATGGAAGAGATGAGACAAGACGTGGAGCTCAAAACTTCAACCCAGTTCACCAGGTTGTTCTCATATGGCCGCATCATCATCAGGGTGAAAAACACAAAGTTGACCACCAGGTAGAGAATGGCATGGATGCTGGGAGCGAGCTGGAAGAAAAGGAGCACTAGGACCATAAGCATTTTTCTTGCAAGAACCACCAATTCGAACCATCCTCTCGTCCTTTGACAGTGCGAGATGAGAGGAAGGAGGCAATCTAGGGAGAACAGGTAAGTCACTCTCTCCAATCCGATCAGCTTGGGGAGAGCATATCTGAACTGCAACTGCACAAGCACTCCATCGGTAAGGTACTGCATGTCGCTGCTTGCGATCCCAACCACAGGAATAGAGATATCTTGAAAGATGGCGAAGTTTTCAGTGTTGACTACTGGGGAGAAGGCTCTGTTTTTTTCGTTGACAATGATCACAGCGACAGCGCCTGCCTCTTGTATTCTCTTCACTTTCAACAAGGTCGACTCATGCTGCTCCCCTCGCCCGCGGAACACCATGGCGATCTTTCCGGCTATGGTCTCTTTGTTGAACAGAAAGTGCTGGGCGAAGAGAGGGTCGACGCGGTACACCTGCTCGCGAATCTCTTGCCTGGTACCGTAGGAGCTCCACAAGAATCTCATGCTCCTTCTCCCTTGCCGAGACCGATACCGACGGTAGACATCTGCGACATGCGCGACAAGAGCGAGGGCAAGGGTGGAGGGCACCAGGACTGTCAGTCCCAAGCCCGCAAACCCAATCAGAATCCATTTGCGAAAGATGTCCAGTTTAGCAACAAATTTCTCGAAAGCATGCACTTGTCGATGAAAACGACGATAGGCCTCAAACTGTCTCAGGAAACCAACATGTCGCCGTCTTGCCCAGCCAAGGGTTCTGGCCATGCGGCTCAACCGCTTCTTCTGATACTTCTTAGTCTCCACAAAGTTCACTAGGGATGAAGCTTGGCATTGTTTGGCACGAGAGCATGACTGCTGCTGAGCAGAAAAGCACTTGACTTGAAGCTCTGACCTCTCCAGGGACCTTCTCATCTCGATCAACCTTTGCTTGAGCAACATGACTCTCTCCTCACAACAGGCGATGGCCTCCTCCAGCTGTTCTTGATAATGTAACGCCCTCTGCACTTCTTTCTTCCTCCCCTTTGTCCTCTCCTGCTCCTCAATCTCAACAAAATTCTCCAGCTCTACTTTCGCAATCTCGTGTACTTCTGTCAAGTTTTGGATCTCCAGCTCAAGCTGAGAAATTTGTCCTACACCTTGCGACCTCTTGAGGCCGAGATCTTCGTCTTTGCTGTTACCGAGGTTGAAAACCTGGAGCACCCCGGACGCATCCACGTCTCGTTTGAGTCCCAGCGGGAGGCAGACGAGGGCGACCGGCAGAGCGACGAAGGCCAAGAGCAGCACGAGCTCGCTCAAGAGAGACTGCAGGGCATGAGGAGCAGAGTCGCACTCCAGGTAGGGATAGCTTCCCAGCACTCGCCGAGCTCCTGGGCTTGAGCAATTGTTCCATCGGTCATACAGCAGCTCGTCGCGGTTGGCCAGGCACGTGCAATCAAAAGGCTGGGCGATGCTCATGAGCCAGGGCAGAGCCGACCAGTGAAGCAGCCATGCCGTGAGGTTGAACAAGCCCTTCTTGGCCCTCCCGCTCCCAACGCCTGCAGCAATCAGACCAGAGCAAACTAGCAGCGCTGCAGGGAAAAACAAGAGTACAGCGTGACTGTACTGCCAGAACTTGTCGATGTCATGGATAAAACACGTAGGAGACATGAACATCGTCCGAAAACTGAGCACATGCAGCACATGCAGCACATCATTGTACTGTGCAGGCCAAAGAAACCTGATCGCCATGGAAAGATCTTGAACTTGTAGAAATGTGAGGAATGCTTTGAAGCATGTCACGAGTACGTCATCGTCGAATAGAGAGAGTGCGAGCAATACGACAACTAGAGAAGCTCCGACGAACGACACCAACAGAAGCATGTCATTCCACCTCCCTGGACAGGCGCTACACTTGAAGTTGAGAAGGTCAGGAAAGAATCCCGAGGCGCACTCCTGACAGAGAGCGCCGCGATAGCCTTCCAGGCATCCGTTGTGGGTACCTGGGAGGAGCCGACATTCCCCCTTCGATCGATCCACCTTGGTGCAAGCGGCTTGGCAGCTAACTTCATCAGGAAACACTGTTCCGTTGGCGAAGCCGGGCCCGGAGAGGCACTGAAACCTCAGCCACCTGCCACTACACCAGGCAGGCATCGGGCAAGCGAGACACTGAGAGGGCCCAGCAGCCCCTTGAGCTGCCTGATACGTCCCTTGAGGACATGCCTGAGCCACGGACCCTCCCGGGCAGAAGAAGCCAGGCGGACAAGTCAAGCATGCTGTTGTGCGACTCTGCCAACGCTTGAGGTAGTCGTCGTAGACGTGCACAAAGAAAGAGTAACTTCCGTCCCCGCACTCCCGGCAGCCATCCGCTTGAGACAGAGCCCCTGTCACAGGCCCCACGGAGCCTTGAGGACAGGAGGAGCAGGAAGTAGAACCATACGAGGACGAGAAGGTCCCTAAGGGACAATCTCTGCATGCCGACTGGCTCGACACCGAGTAAGTGCCAGGATTGCACAGCGCGCAGTCTCTCTCGCCGCAATTCACAGAGAACTTTCCAGCTGTACAAGTTTGACAAACTCCAGAAAACCAGAAGCTTCCGGGCTCGCAGTTGATGACACGAAAGGGAGCGGATGAAGCAGATTGTTCTTGCATGGAAACAGGAGCGATGCTCACTCCCTGTGATGAGAGAAAGACAGCACTAGAGTTCTGCTCTTGCTTGGGATTGCGAATGATGAATGAAAACGCGTTGCTACTTCCTCCGTGTATGTTTGCTTGAATGTTCAAATACAGGTTGCTGTTCGTGATTGTGGCATGTGACTGGAGGGGGTTGTTGAGAAGCCAATCGAGGTTGAGGTTCGGCTGATCGCATTGCCCGTAATCGTTCATTCGGGTCCAACTTCCGTTGGTTCTTTGCAACTTACCAGACTCGTCCAGGAAAGCCTTGGTAGAGTTCGTTACGCACCCCCAGCACAGCGTCTTGCCATCCCATGTTGTTCCGCAGGTGTGAAACTTTCCAGCAGAGACTTGAGTCCAGCTGTAACCCTGCGGGACGTCGCACTGGCCATAGTTCACGTCTGGGCTGTTCCAAGCAGGGCAGTACGAGGGATTGCACTGACAACCCCAGCAGAGGATCTGGCCAGCTCCGGTCACCCCACATGAGTGGTACTCTCCTACTGACACTGCCTGCCACTCTTGCACCTCAAGAGGCACGTTGCACTGACCCTTGTCAACGTTGTCGCCGATGCTCGTCACCCCGATCGTTCGTCCCAGTCGATCTCTTCCACCACAACCCCAGCAGAACACTTTCCCTTCCAGACTCACGGCGCATGTGTGCCATATCGCCGTGCTGACTGCGCGCCATTGGTACGTTCCCTGACCAGGAATCGGAATCACCTGTCCGACGTTGACGGCGCTTTTGTTCTGCGCTCCCCAGCAGTAGAGCGAGGTGTCGTCAAGGATGCCGCACGTGTGGTAAGTGGCAGCGGAGATGGAGATCCAACTTCGAGCTGCGAGAAACGGAGGCAGGTCACACTGTCCCTCCCCGTTGTACCCCCAGCAGTGAGCTCTCCCCAAGTCGCTGATGCCGCATGTGTGCTGCTCTCCCGCCGAGATCGTGCTCCATTTGGCTCCAACCTTGAGGTGGGTGGCAGGTGGAGAGTAGAAAAATGGATCCACCAGTTGGCACGACCCCTTGCTCCTGAAGCAGCAGGGGGCGCATGCAATGGAGGAGCCTTCAGGATAGAAGACCAAGTAATCGCACGACTCATCATGCTTGCAAACTTCTTGGCACTCAGACACAGTGCTTGCTCCTTGGATGAGGGCACTGTGGTTCTGAAAGATTCCGGAACAGTACTGGTCAGTTGCGATGGTTCTGAAGGTGTACGGAGAGCAGTCTTTGCACACGCAGTTGACGCTGGAGGAGCATAGGGATGATTGGTTGTTGGTGTTGAATCGAAGTCGGTTTAGCACTTGGTTGCTGAACAACCAGTCGCACCCCTTAGGAGAGCTAGGAGCATCCACTGAGATGATGAGCGAGTTGGAGGAAGTCAGCCCAAGGCTTTCCGCTGCTTTCAGACATTCTTGCGAGTCATAAATGAAACGACAGCCATTGGAGATACAGGATCCTTGTGCGTAAGTGTTGTAACAGAGGTTGTTTTGACAGCTTGTCGCTGTCGATGAGATATGAAGTTTCTGAATGACTTCGCTGCTGAAGTTTGTTGACTTGCAGTTGCACAATGCTCCGTAAAATGTGGGGCAGTTACAGGATTGACCCGGAAAGTTCAGCTGCATGAAGGTGTTGCTTCCCCAGCAGTTTCCCACGTTCTTGGAGTCCACACCACAGGAGTGATGGGAGGAGAGCGATAGCGTTCGCCAGGATATGCCAGATGGGACAACGCAAGAGCCATTCCAGAATCGAGTCCAGGAGGACCTGGGAAAGAAGACAACACCCTGCGAAGTGGTTTGCTGGGGGATGGAGTAGGGGCCCTGGCGACGAGAAGAGACTTGATGGATCAGGACCCAGCTGCCTGCATCGGTTGGGTCGTTTGAGGCTTCGAGCCGCCACTCTGTGGGGTCGGTTTCTTGCTGACTGGGAGAAGTCATCCACCTGTAGCTGCAAGAGGCGTCAGCGTGTCTCTCAGCATGTTTTTCCGCACCTGTCCACAATGACTGGCTCGCCGAAGTCAAACTGCAGTGGCTGCTTGCTTCTATCGATCCACATCGTTTGCGAATCTCCGTCGATGACCGAGGCAGCAAAGAAGCCGAGTGGGTTGACGCCTGCTGGATTTGTAGCCGCAGCTACTGGCAGCTGAAGGTTTGACCTGAAGAACTGGATCTCTGCCATACTGACTGTGCGACCCCCGTTTCTTGTGCTGAGAGTGACGTACCGCCAGTAGCGAGCTGAGTAGTCGCAAGTCCAGGTCTCGACGTACTCGGTGAACTGACGCTTGAGCGACTGACCCCAGCAGATGGTCGACGAGTTGGAAAGGATCCCACACGTCTCCGTCACGCCGCATGAAACGGTTTGAAACGACAAGGCTGAGATGGACACGCTGCCTTGCTCTTGGTGCAGCTGAGAGATGGCGGAGGAAGACAGTACCAGCCGCGTGCCGGTGTGAGCCACAAGCTCGGCGTTCAAGGCCGGGTAAGCCAGCACAACAGCCCCCGTTGCCCTCGTGAACTTGAGGCAATCGTTAAAAATGCTCTTGTTTGAACTCGCAGAGTTGCAGATGCAGTTTGGGTTGCTGGAATAGAAGAGAGGGTCAGAAACATAGTTCACTCCATGATTCACAACTTGTAGCAGAACAATCGCATTCGTCAAGAAATCGACAGCAGTCACCTTCGCTTGAAACCCTTCACCTCCTCCTCCTGTGGCAAGAATGACTGTTGATCTATCACAACCCAATGTGCCGCCTCGCACTGACATCCAGGTTATCGTGTTTTCCTGAGCACATATCTGCAGCTCTCCGTTGGCATTCGGTCCGCAGGAGGTCGGAGTAGGATAGTAGAGAGTGACAGGCTGAGCTGAGCGATATCCTTGTCCTCGGTCACTCACCTTGGCGATGCTCCAAGAGGCTACGCCACCACTGGGGTCGGTCTTGAAGGAGGCAAGAAACCCTCCGCCTCGGCTCCCAAGGATCCGCATCACTCCGTCAGTGTAGCCTGTGCCGTTTTGAACCACTCGGATGGTCGACACACTCGAAGTTTGCAAGTACGTCTCGCAGCCTGAATCATCCACTGCACATCCAGCGGAGTAGAAGATGTCAAGAGGGATTTGACCATAGAGGAACCCACTTCCTGCTTGAAGAATCTTGATTCCATTGAAAGCCCCATTCTCATCTGTGACCGCCGAAGCTAAAAATGCGCTTCCACTTCGGTTTTGCAAACTTAACCTTGCTGGTAGGTAATGTTCTCCTGCTGATCTAATCTCGATGTTTTGAACGGCAGTGTTGTACTCAGCATTTACACTCATAGTTACTCCAATCATGTTCAGCGAATCTTTGCAAGATGAGCTCTGGCCTATGACAGCTCTTGTAAAGGCTATAGGAACACAATCCAAACCGAAATGATCGAATCTTGTGTACCCGGGTAGACAAAGACAGTCCAAGACAGACTTGCTCCCTCCACAAGACCCATAACAGATGCCCATTTCAATTCTTGCTCCTGAATTTGCAGGGCATTCAAGGCAAGACGACGATTGGTAGCTTGATTGGTAGCGTCCCCTTGCGCACTGGTCACAGCTCGTTTGTTTAGAGGATGCAGCGAATGTCCCAGGAGCGCAAGGCTGGCAGAGGGAGGCTCCGTCTTGACTCGAGAACGTTCCATTTTGACAAGGCGAACAAGTTGTAGAGCCTGTCTTAGGTGCAAACTTCCCAGCTTGACACAGTTGACAAGCAGTCACCCCTGAGACGTTCGAAAATGTCCCCGAAGCGCAAGGTTGCGACGGGCTGGCACCAACACAAGACGAGCCAGGAGGACAGAGGGTACAATTAGTGGCCCCAGGATCAGAGTAGAAACCTGGTCGACACGGAGCTTGATCACTATCGCCTAGGCAGTAGTAGCCCGCCACGCACTCCAGGCAAGCTGTCTGTCCCTCTAGTGACGTGTACGTCCCTGCTACGCATGCCGTGCACGAGGTACCTCCACATGCCTGGGAAAACTTTCCGACCTGACAGGCGGAGCAGCTCCGATTTCCGTCTTGTATCCAGGTGCCAGCCTTGCAGATCAAAAGCGGCATCGTGAATGGCAAAGAATGAGAGACAGGGGCGAAGTCCATGGCAACGGGGTAGTTGGTATTGACACCCGAGTCCCCTGCTACGTAAATCTGAATTGAAGCTGGCTGCTGTGCAGAGAATGAGTTCTGGACTGGAAACGAGAAAGAGACGATCTTTGAAGATTCGGTGACAGCAATTGTGTAAACCTGAAGCTGTCCGCCAACAGCTTGAAACAAACTATGATTGCTGAAAACCATCCATGTGTCACGCAGCAAGAAGATGGTCGTGCCAGGATTGTGAGCAGACACTAACGATGCCTTTGTTCCACGGGTTACTTGAATGGCAGAAATCACAAAGGCTTGAGGATGATCGTCGAAGAACGCAGTTGAAGCAACCGAAGCGATATTACCTTGTTTCTGGTACGAACGTATCTCAAGATATACAGATGCATTTGGAAAATACATGTACATGTATTCGGCAATATCAAAGCTTGGAGTGATAGCAAAAGAAAGGTTAAGATCGTACTGTGAAAGCTTCATTGCGAATCCTTTGGCATAGAAGATTGAAGTGACTTCAACTATTTCATCATCAACCAAAGCATATTGTGTAGAAGATGAATTCGGAAAGAAAGAAAGAAATGAGCTGATGTTCTCCAAGTTAAAAATTGTTTGGGTCGTGAAAGTCTGTTTGTTGACACTGCCATACGCGCTTCCGTCTACGATGTAGTTCGCTATCACCCTGTACATCAAGCTCCCCTTGTTATGCGGAGACGCGGCAGTGCCGGCCTGTGCTCTGAGCACATGCATCTCTTGCATGCAAGAAGACAGCACAAGAGATGACGGAGCGCATCCGCTGCCCAGGAGCAATTCGACCATGACGACTTCATCTTCCAGCGCCAACAAGTCGCCAACTTGTATACCAACCGCAACCGCGTTGTCTACTGCCATAATGGTCGACGAGGCCACCACGTCCGAGTACAGGATTGCAAACCCAGAGAAAGACTTGGCTTGATCTGAGATCCTGATAGAACTTCCAGGAACTGAAACCTGTTCGATCCCATACATGTCAACCCCGGTGCTTGAGCCTTGCTCATTTGATGGCGGATGAATCGAATTGCTTGTTGCAAGAGTGACAAACAAAGCATTCTGTGCTCCTGCGCATGCTGTCTTCTGAGAAATGTTCTTTGCTACAAATGAATTCTGCAAGGAACTTGGAAGGCACAAGAGAAAAACAAATGCGAAAATATGTGGGAGCCATGCATAAAGAGGCATGACGTTGTCCCATCAAGAACTTCACATGTTTCACTCTTGCACTTGTTGAGAAGAAACTTTCGCCTCACTCACGCCTCATCTTCTAGTGATACCATCCCTGTCTTCGCTCCATTCCATCCCACCATGAAACAAGGCTTCATCTAAAAAACGGGCCTAACTCATCCAACGAAGTGAAGCCATGCCAAAGCTAGCTGGTACGCTAATTATGCTCCAGTCTGGCTCCAGTACCCCTGCTCCAGTCCAGGCTCTAGTCTCAAGCAGACCTAGCGGGCATGCCCTGCTCTAGTCTCAAGCAGACCTAGCGGGCATGCCCTGCTCTAGTCTCAAGCAGACCTAGCGGGCATGCCCTGCTCTAGTCTCAAGCAGACCTAGCGGGCATGCCCTGCTCTAGTCTCAGGCAGACCTAGCGTGCATGCCCTGCCCTAGTCTCAGTACTGCTTCAAAAAAATAGAATGTACATTCATTTTAGACAATATGCTAATTGCTTCACTTATCCTTTTCCCAACGCAAGAAGGTGTCGATCCTTTCCAAATCATTTTTGTTGAATTTTGCGGGCATTCCACGACGAATCATTTGATTCATCTTGTCTTGCATGATTCTTTTCTTCTCGTTATCAAGAGACATGAACGATCGCTGAAGAATAAGTTTTAGAGCATTCTTTGATCGCCCATCATAGACCTGCTGATTCGATGCGCTACTCATACCACGTGAAGATTCATCTGAATCAAGCTGCGAACATGTCAAATGAAGCACCGCATGCATTGTAGGTTTTCTCAATTCGTACAGAACATGACGGTATGGGACTGTCCGATCCGTGTTCATCGGAACTATCCTCGCAACTACTGCTCAGAATATGTCAATTCAAGTTCGCGATCAAATGCAAAATACAATGGGAGTTCATCTGGGAGCGAATCCAGTGGAGTAGAAGGTTTGTACCAGTAGAGACCTCGAAAACATCTGCAATAAAATTCAAAACTTCGTCAAGGAAGCGTGTCGTACTCTGGAGCAATGCTGGCATGCCCATCTCCTGCAGGAAATTCTCGATTATGATGAATATTTTCACGGAGGTCAATTCCTGAAGGTCTGTAGATCGGATCAGACTTTTCAACCAGCAAGAAAAGGAGCAAGATGAGCTCACCTATCATCATTTGCCCATACATTACTACCATAATGCGTGCAGTGATGCATCTTCAAGAAAGATTTCTGAAATCCTCAATCATAAACTTCTGTCACTTAGACTTCCTGCCACCTGTATTTCTCCGCGTACAGAAAATGTTGCCACACCACATTGCTTGATAACACAGTTAGATAGTCTTAGTCTGCCGCTGTTTGGTGTTCTCGGTCCTGCATCTGTAAATTCATCCCACAAAAAGGCGACGCCATCATGGGAGTGGAACACGCAGTCTTCAGCCACTACCTCGGCGCTATCACTAAGCTAACAATGAAGGTCAGTTTCAACTTTGATGTCGTCAACCTACCTTAAGAGCACTTCCTGCAATGTAATCATACTTATGCACTTCAGTGAACTCTATCGAGCAACTTTTCAGCACACAACGTGCCTGCCTTACGACACTGACAGCTCGGACAGCTTTGCATAGTCTGCCGTCATAAGCATATGCCAGGGCCCCGCCAACAGAGCATTCAATCAATCGGACATTTGAAATTACATCGCACCGAAGCGATGTGCCCCCGGAACTGCGGATCTCACACTTCTTGAAGCTCCAGCTCGGCCCTCGTACCGAGATGGCACAGACGCTTGTTGTGGAATAAAAAAAATAGTCTGCAGCTGGTTCAGGCAAATTGTTTTCTGCGTTGTTTAAGAGTGCCAGCACCATAGGACCATTGAATTCCCCTGTTGTATTCTCACCGAGCACAATCTGACCTGAGATTTTTGCTCTCGGATCTGAGAGAATTCTCAAAAATCCGTAACCTCTGACCTTGACCTTCTCAATTTTCGATCCCTTGCTTCCTAGCTGATCTGCTTTGCGGCAAATATCCTTCAATTCTTTGAAGCTGCGAGCGCCTGTATGTGGCAAACTAGGCTTCCGTGGCAACCACAGCACCTCATTGGATAGCCAACACACTCCCCTCCACGTGTGCCAACCTCGTTCTCCACCCTCCCATGACCGGAAAGTTTCATCAATAGCACGTATATACACAATGTCGTCATGGCGAACATTCAACAACACACAATCCCTCAAAGTTCGAAAGGTCGAAGGAACTTCAAGAATCACATGTTGCCTCCCTTCTTGTTCGAAGGCTGCAAGGTCCCTGAGAATCACACTAGCGTTGTTTTCTTGCCCTTTCAACAAACATTGGTGAAGGACGCATGCTTCTCCATAACGACATCCCTCTTCCCTCCTACTATCACAGGGCCATTCGGATGACGAGTCAGAAAGATTCAGCAAAACGGAATTAGGGTTTGAGCTAGAATCCGAGTCATGAAGTATGTTCGATTCTTCCGCTGATATCGGGGGTTTCTGAGCCCCAAGGGTGGTAACAGGAGGAACATTCAGAGTCTCAGCACTGTAAGCAAAGAGGAGGAGAAGGAGGGGGGAGGGTTGCAGGAGAAAACGACTTATTGTCAAAAGCGTCCTCGCATACCCTATCATCCCGCCATCGCGATGGATACGACCATTCCACGACCGTTATGAACAGTTATTAGGCTGCCGTTTAAAACCAGTTTGAGACTGGGGGTAGGGTGATGATTGTGTCAAGACCCGGGCCCATGACCCCTGGATTCCTCTGCAGTTTTGAGGAAAATCCCAAGGGAGGGTCATGAGGGGTGTAAAACCAGCAGATGTGGTGGGGTGGGATGTACCTTTCAAAAAAGGATCAAGGTCGAAGAAGATAAGCGAGGAAGGAGGACATGATGGGCGAATGTTGTCATGACGATCGTAATGAGATTACGACATGACGAGACGATTATTGTAAACTTGCTCAACTCTTGCCTAGTTTTGCTCGATTGGGCGGAAACATCACCCGAGCGGATTGAGAATCGACATTCGAGTCTCATGGAAAACAGTTTGTGCAAACGTAGAAAGAAAGCAAAAGACGATATGGAGTTTGAAGATGAAACCAGAATGGAAGAAAAGAGTTCAATAGGTGGTAGAATGAATTCGCATTTTGAACTTGGATTGAGGACAAGAAGGGAAACTTCATAGAAGATTGTTGTAGACGCAGAGGAGTATTGCAGACGAAGAAAGAATTAATCGTTTCCATGAATTCAGCTCATATTGTCATGAGTATTGCAGACGAAGCAAGAGTTGATTGTTTCCATTGTGCAGATAATATTGTCATGATGAACGCGAGTGTCGGCTCGACGGGAAGGAGTGGTGTTTGGTACGAAAGCACTGAAAGCATGATGGAGAGCCGTGGACTGAACGCGCCGCATCTCAACCTCTCGACCTCGCAAAATCGAGGAAACCTTTATGATGGCAGGGTGCTTGATGCAGAGCCAATGAATATGCCTGATTTCAACATGCGACAAGTAAACGTTATCCTTGGCTTAAGCAGAGAGTAACTTTCGTGTTCAGGTTTTTATCCCTCGAAATATGTCTTCGAAAGGACCAAGTGGAATTGGCATTCGTTTCTTGAAAGAAGGAAACGAAGTTGGTCCATATACAGTCACATACGTGGACCCGCAGGTTCAAGCAAGACGGGGCACAAAGGCTCTTCTGAATTTCCTTGTAGGGAACTGCATTTCAAAGTCAGAAAGTGAAGGTTGGAGATCTCATCCATCAGGTGCATAACAATGGGTTGCAGGTGCTCGTCTGACTTGACTGCTGTAGGTCGATGGGATTCTCGTCTACGATCTTATGCCAGATGAAGTGACGTCAAGAATCTTGGGGCCGCCCGGATCATTTGTATCTTTGACGATATCAGACCCGCCTGTCATTCTTCCCTCCGTCTCTCCTCGAGACATACAGACAAGGCTTATCCCATCCGAGCCCAAGTCGCAAGCTCCCTTGCTAGATGTGACTGCCTCGGCAGCTTCCAAATCGCAATGGGAACAGCAAATCAAGATGAGGGAGGAGAATAAAACCTCTACTGACATCATCAACCCTCAGTGTAATTGTACTGAATATCAGATAGTCAATTTCTTTTGCAAAATCATTTGCTTATTTGCTGCAATTGCTGGTGTGGTTATGGCCGCTGTAAATTACAACTTGTGTGATATCAATTATATTGAATCAATTGTGACAGGTTGCGCTTTCACGTTGCCACAAAGATGGATGCTTCACTCCAAAAGTTGAGGTGCGCAAGGATTCAGTCGTGAGCTCACTTTCACTAGACTGCAGAATGTCACATCCTCTTCCTGGGATTATCTCAATCAACTTGCCTGGTCGGGAAGCTGCCTTACGGGCAAGATGCAGTCACCCATAAACATTGTGACATCTGACGCGAAATGTATTACTTCAAATGCGATGGACACCTCTCACACGAATGTAGATGACGCAACTCAACGCATCACTGCCAGTCAGATCGTCGACCTCAACCCTTGTCAGCTGAGTTTCCATGTTGAACCCTCCGTGCCTAACAGTTTCCAATAGACGTTCCAAGCTTGGTACGAGGTCAAGCTGGTGTGCAGCTTTTTAATAACTGCCTTCAGACGACCGGAGTAAGAATCTGATGTTTGTTTCTGGTTTTGTAGTACTGATTTCATCAAAGCTGGAAGCCTTCTACACTTGGAATGGTGCAGCATACAGGATTGAAGAAATGACATGGCACACACCAAGTGAGCATCAGATCGACGGCAAGAGCTATCCAGCTGAGCTGCAGCTGCTCTACAAGACTCTGGAGGTGAAGCTGAATTCGTTTGTGCTGCACCATGAGAAACTGAGCAGGGCAGTTATGCGATGCTCATCGTCCTTGTTGTTAGCGGGTCGTCAACTCCCTCCTTCATTCGAGATGCTATTCCCAAGTTCCCAAAGACACAAGCGGATGGCCAGCGGACCATCAACTTTACCGCTCAGGATGTGCTGACACAAGTTGGTCTTTCTGTGAATTCAACACTTCAGACCTACTCCTACGTAGGTAGCTTGACGCGTCCACCCTGGTGAGTTCACTTTGTCATCACAATGACACTGACTTTGCTTGTTGCAGTTCAGAGGGAGTGCGGGTGTTTGTACTTCAGAGTACGATAACTATGAGGCAAGACGATGTCGATCTAATCCGATCCATTACGGGGTCCACTAGCCGTACGTTGCAAGCTCTCAACAGCAGGATTGTGTACAAATCCAGCTAGTCCTGCTGCGATTTGCGCACTAAACTCAGTGAGAAGAATAAGTATGCTTTTGGGTTTTGTGCTCTTATTGTTGATCATGCAACAGGAAATGATCTCATGCATCTGGATAATAGTATAATGCCCTGTGATTTATTATTCTAAGCACCGCAGCGATGTGAACCGAACGTGATTGACATTCATGATTCAGTTCAATCGTTTTTTGAGGAAATCAACATCAAAACGTCTTCACATCTTTCCGTCCAACATCGCCTGCAAAATGTCTTCGGCAGTTCTAGTTTCCTTAGCCGTTGCCTTCTAATTAAACTGTTACAACTTTATCTCCTTCCAATGGTGTGCTCTACCTGTCCACCCTTGCCACTGAAGAAGTCTGACAGCCCCTTCTCCTCGATGATCGCCTGCGATATTTCAAATTCACGTGAAAGGGAGCCATGTCACCTTGATCTGAGCAGCGTCGCCCTTGCCCTCAAGCTCTCTTTGCTTCTTAACCTCTTCTTCATACTTTGCCTAGTCACCTCGTTAGCTAAGAGCCATGTCGAGATAGCAAGCTGACTTGATTCTCAGCCTTCTTCCTCTTGAATTGAGCGGCAGGGCCCTCAAGCTGTCAGCGTGTCAACGGGAAGGGCCAAGACCTGGTCGGCAGCATCACCTTCTCTCCGTAGATGTTCTTCCCCTTTGCCTCTCTCTTGCGCAAGTCCTCCTCAGTCAGACGCTCTCTGTCCTTGAAGGCCTAAGATCGCAGCTGTTACGACAACCCTAGTAAATGCTGATGCCGCTCACATTCGAGGTCTCCGCGAATCCCTGAAGCTGCTGGGGATCTTCAATTACGACATCCTGCACAACTCCTGTAACATGGCAGTGTGAGGGATAAAGACACAAGGCTCTTATGCAATGCTTGCTCACCGGCTGGAAGTGCGTCCTTGATGAACTTGGCTACATCGTCAAAGACCATCTGACGATTGTGCCAGAAGTTCCCCGTCAACCTCAAGGTCAACTCGCTGCCCGTCATCTTCACAAACTCGACGTCGCCTACAACTCCTTCACTGTCGGTGCGCACGTATCTGATCTTTTACCTGTAATTCCCGCCCTCTGCTTGCTCTCTGTCGTTCCAAGATACTTGGCAATGGCCTCAGATTCACGAGCCTTGAGAAGTGCTTCCTTCACTCCAGCCTCAGGATTGGATTTGTCGACTTCGATCTTTGTTCTCATGTCACCATCCAACAGGAGGAGAATTCTTTTCAATCAACCTTGATCGTCTGTTTCTTGTCATTCGAGCTTCCCCATCCTTGCCATGAAGTCTGCGTCGTTCCCAGCTGAACACGTCGGTCGGGAGAAAGGTCTTCACGTTCCCACCTGTAGCCAAATCAGAGGGAGGAAGCAGTGTAGCACGAAATTACCTGTTATTACAGCTGATTTTGGAAACAAACAAACTCCTAGCCTGAGGCTGCCTTGCTTGGGCTTCAACCAGTGCTCGCCCGCTCTGAGTTTCTTGTCACATAGGATAGACATTATGAATCACGTTTCTATACCACAGTTGCTGTGCGAGTATGCAAAGAAGGAAGATATGCATAGGCAACTGAAGACAGGCAAAATCTGTAATAGTGTCTCAGTTTATCATGAAACAAAAAGGATGCTCCCTCACAAACATATCTGACTCAACAAAAACTCTGTTTGCTTCGATCAAGTCTTGCATCTGACAACCCCCCGCCACCTACCCCCTTGCACCCCTTGCATATCTCAAACGCCATTTCGTCTTTTGAATTCATCGCATCGAGCTCCTAGTTTGATCTATCCTTCTCATCGCTTCCCTCCATTACCCGATCAAAACGCGCAGGTGCATGGCGGCCGCAAGTTGTTCCTGACGAACGCGGGTGAGAGGCCGAGAGGGGGTAGGTGGTCTAAGGGGTAGCATGTTGTGGGAAATTCACCCCCAAGGAGCCCAAAGCAAAGTAGGTGGGGTGATAGAAGAGTTGTACCTGTGAGGGGTAGGTAGTGGATTTTAGTCAGAAGGAAAATCTTTTAAATTCTTTCTGCTTATTTCAAGTGATAAATTGCTTAAGTCACCGGCTAATTCCCATCAGAATCTGTTTATTTTACAACTTTAGAGTTAAGTTTAAAATTACGTTTTAAAGTCAAGCGGCCGGTCGACCCTCCAATGAGGTCTAGACCCCTACCGTGTACCCCCACCACACTGTCGAAAATCCCCCACCCCCCTTCACAAGCGACCAATATCTCTATAGAACTACCCCAGCCAAACATGACCCTTGCCTCAGCACCCCCCACCCCCTGAAACCCGCCGCTCTTGCTAGTCTCCACAGCCGCCGGCCCAAAGCCATGCTGGTGCGTCCCCTCCGTGTTTGACGTGCATGATAACCCCGCGACTATCCGTCTTGACTGGGCCTTGTCGGAGCATGCGCCCGCCCTTGCACCGCTGCTGCTCTTCTCTTGTACCCGAGCTGTCGCCTTCTCCGTCTTGTGTTGAACTTTTCAGCCTGATCAGTGTTTCCCAGCCCCCATCTTGTGACCTAGCTCTGTATTGCATGGCTTGCCTCTATCATTCCTCAGCTCTCATATCCCGATAGCGCAGACATTGGAAGCTGATAAGTGTAAACAATACTGTCACTTCGCTTCAGAGCTATCAGTTCTTTTTCTGTTTAGTCTTTGTGTAATTTCCATTTCCGTTTTGAAATTGACCGTGCGTTGACAGACCTACATGAGAGAGATTTGATTTTAAACTGGAGGACGAAGACGATGAAGAGCATTATTCAGACCATATTTTTGCTTTTTCTTGTCGCAAAATGCGATTCGTTTCAAGTTCTTGGTCCTGGTCAACATTGTTCATTACGAGGCAATTCATTCCGTACATCGCACAATTATTTGGTTTCAGCGCCATGTAAAAGAGAAACGATCCAGAGCCTGAGAACCGACATTTGTACCAAATTCTTGTCTTGCACAGCTTTATCGCTGTCTACCCGCGATGAAAGTCAGCATTCAACTACATCGAACTCGATTTCATCAGGATTTGATGGAATATTGAAGCTACCGTTCATTAAGGCTGTCATGAACTTTGCCAAGTGGCTTGTTTTTGCTCTAAGATCTGTCCTTCTTGTACGGCTCACATGGATCCTTCACGTAACTTCAAAATTCAAGAAAATGCTTTTGGATCCCCGATATAGAATGGTGACCATCCTTTCTTCATCCTGGTTTTCTGTGTTTGATGGTAATGTTTGTTTGTGAAGGGTGGTGTTGGGCATAAAGGATCAGAAACTCTGTCAGTAGAGCAGGACAAGAGTTTGTCAAGCCACAAACATTCGGAGTCAGGCCCTGTAAATCACGAGCTACAGCAAGCTTCCTTTTGGGCACAAAGCCCTGATACAAGTGTGCATCATGCATTTGCCTCGTTTTGGAAAAAGGTGTCGACGATTGTTTATTACGCATTTTTCAATTTGTATTCATCACATTTGCAGATGGATGACATGGAAAAATTAAACATCGAGGCAGAATTTCGGGAAATGAAGGTTGATTTCAAAACCATTCTTTTATACAACTGAAAACGAAAAGGAAAAGAATGCGGAATTCCAAGCAAAGCAAGATGAAATGCTAGCAAGCATTAGTGGGGTGCACTTGTCTGTAAGATTTGACTTGAGTTCCGAGGATGGTTTTGAAATTTGTGTGCAGGTTCTAGATTTTGTCGAGCGTGGAGGACTCCCGCCTTCTGTCGAATCTTTGACCGCGTGGCTTGAAATTCGCGATATCGACACATCTTTATGGGGGCAGGGAGAAGCGAAGACAGTTCAAGAGTTCTTTCATGAGGTATACGATGCTTGACGCCTTTGGTCGCTCACAAAATGCTCGACAGCTGTGGGCGGGGGAATGTGAACCTTTGACAGAGTCAGCAGAAAGAGTGATATCTGTTGTTAAGGTATGGATGCCAGGGTTTTACCTCGGAATGTGAAAAATGTTTTTTTCACTCAGGTTCGAATCCTCGATCATGATGAAGCGGGAACTTGGCAGCTGTATGAGACTAAACAAAAACTATGCCGAGATGGGAGAACACGACCAAGGAATCGCCCCCTAGCAGAGAAGAGGGTACAGTGAGAGACCTCAAGATGCGTTGCAAATTCATTTTGTTCTCAGCGTCCGGAAGAGTCATCCTTCGATGCGGCAGTTCGGGGGGTGAAGGAAGAACTTGGATCATCGATAAAGAGCACCAGCAGAATTGTAGTGAAAGAGGACAGGTTTACTTAACAAGCTCATTGCTGTCGCTGTCTCTCTCATCTCGTACCTGCAGTTTACAAGAATGGACCGAAAGGAGAATGTCCAAAAGCTTTCCAGGTCTTTGCAGCTTGCGTAGTATGTTTTTGATCTGGTTTTAGGGCTGGAAACAGTCTACAAGCTGTCGCAGGTAGACGTGGAGGTGGAGGGCTTGTCGCGAGCAGCAACTGGAGACACTTTCGAGACAGAGGAAACCCCCGAGCTCTCCAATGGGAAGGTGACTGATGTCCTGAATGATCTTCTGCTCCTCAATACTTTGACAAGGTGCACACCTGGACGTGGATACCCAGCGGAACGGTTGACTGGTCTCCTGTCGCGGTGCATGAGTAGACGGGGAGGGTTTGATATGAGGGCGTGTGCCCTTGTCTTACATGCGATCGCATCTTGTATTAAAAGTTTTGGTTGGAATTGCTTACTACTACTCAAATGGGAACTAAAAGAAGATGTGTACCAGGCGGGTAATAGGAAAATGCGGTGAAGAAAATCAACTGGCAGACGCTGTTGTCAAAATATCTATGAGCCTCTTTCCTCGGTATTTCTCATGAAATGGATCAAAGTTCTGCAGCAGAGGTTTTCTTGTTCACGATACACTTCCTCTGTTACAACGTGCAACATTTCATTGATCTTTCTTCGCTTCTTGTTCTGGACCATCAAACCTGGGCTTTGAGATGGGATTATTCTTTTTCCCAGATTCCCTTGTCAAGACAATTTCTAAAATTTCAGGAGTTTCATCCGCATTTGAGTCGTCCTGGTTCGTTACTTGATCGTCGTCATCGGTCGAGTCTTTGATCTCCTCGAATCTCGAGGTTTTAGTCGCGTCTTCCTTCAAAGATTCCATTTGCTTTCTTCTTCTTTCCTGTACTTGTTTGTCTTTCTCGACCTCTACGAGAGCTTGTTTTAGCCCCCGCACCACCTTCAGGGTCACTTTGCTTCCTACAGGCCCTCGAATGATCTGCACACTCTGTGCCTCTTTCACTGGCAGACCGTCGACTTCCTGGATACAATCTCCCATCTTCATTCCCGCTTTGTCACCTGCCATATCTTCGACCACCTAAGCACAGCATCAACAGAAAGAGGTCATCGGAAAAACAAACAACCTCAACAACAACCCATCCTATCTCCTTGTTCTCCACACGAAGGCGAAGACCGACAACACCTGCAATTTTTTGCATTTTGTTGTGCCTCTCGATTTTCTTGTACATCATATATGCAGAAAACAGCGCAAGCATAGAAGTGAATGAATTGCCCCTGACAAATTCGAAAGTATCTTTGCGAAATCCGTCATCAACATAAAGGCCAATGCACACCATCAGAACAATGGCAAAGACCCTTACGTCCATGGTAAAGCAGTGAAGTTTGGAGATTAAAAGCTGTCACAATTCAATTAGTGAGAAGTTATGCATGGAACGTGCAGTAAGACCTAAACCCTAAACCTTGAAAAAAAATCAGCTGACTGTTGATACACATGAATGACCTAAAAATCCTTAAATCCTTGGTAAGTTCCACTTGGATATCTATTATTCTTCAACTCTTTCGTTCTTCCTTCCTCCTCCGTCAAACTAAACCCCAATCCCCCCTGGAGATGTTAATCTTTGTAATCGAGGGCAGGATCAAGGGTGCTTCATTTCGCTGCTGACGCAAGACAATAGCGTAGGTACTAAAGTTTTACTTAAATTGGCTCTGAATTCAGACATTATTACTACACATTTTTTTAGTTGTAGTCTAGGGATTAGCCGGGGTTCAGAAGCACGGCTGCCATATGGGCCAGCCAAGTCGGGCCGAACTGCCAGGTCACGAGATCCCTGTTAGTCGGACTAGAATAGAGCACGGTGATAACAAGCCATGCAACCTACCTAGCATTCTAGAGAAGGTAGGACTCCGGGAGGCAACCGAAGGCCGCTCGGAGAGGCAACTCAGGGTCTTCTGACTGAGGCTGAGGAAGCTGAAGGGAGGCCCATGAGTAGTTGGCGGCCGAAGGCCGAGGGGAGGAGAGGCAACTCTTCCGACCGAGAAGGCATCAAGGATGCAGAAGAAGCGGCAGGCCGCAGAGACGACAAGCGGCGATCAAGATCATCATCAAGTCGACGGCGGCATCGGGTCACAAGAGAGTCTTGTTCGGAGATCGCAAACATGATCCAAAAGATCGCAAACATGATTTTAGGGTTTAGGGTTTAGGGTTTAGGGTTTAGGGTTTAGTGCGCCGTTATTTTCGGCAGCGCCGTTATTTTCGGCAGCGCCGTTATTTTCGGCAGCATGGCTCCTCGTCAGGTGTAGGGGAAGCCGCCAGGGCGCCAAGGAAGCTGCAAGCGAGAGGTTTGTATACTTCAAATAGCTTTCTAAGTATGGTTCTTCAGTATGATGAAAATGTTCGCAACCTGCTGTATCGGAGATCATGCCAATACACGCAGAGCGGACTTGTGGATGCCTCTGTCCTCGAAGCTGATCTCGTCGAGAGGGTGAAGAGCTTCGCGAAGCGTTATCCGAACAGCAGGACAGCCCAGGCTTGCAAGGCTGTGGAGGGATGCACCCCCGACGCTATCGCAGAAGCCATCCGCTCGACATGTCAGCAGGCACGACGTGAGCTTCTGCAAGAAGCGATGGCTGGATGGAGTGACGCATCCAGAGAGTGGTTTATGCAGCAGATTGAAGAAGCCAAGAAAGAGAAGGTCGAGACATACACCGCCTCAGCAGGCAACGAGGTGACTTCCTTCATCTCCATGACTCTCCTGGGCATCTCCTCGGTGTATGTCAACCATGAAGAAAAGCTGAAGAAGAAATTTGAAGACTCGGATCGGACTGATCGTAGACTCAGTGCAAGAGAGTAAAGCAATCATGTGGAAGGCTCCGTATAGACCCGAGATAGCGAGTGCTGAGGAGATCCCGGTGACTGTTTCCTTCCTCCGCAATGCACAAGCGGAGAAGCTCTGGCAGGGAAGAGAGGACTTCGCGATCGATGGTCGCAAGTTCACAGCTGTACATGTGAGCATCGTGCACGATCGATCTTTCAAGATTCGAGCCAAGAGAGGACCCTGGGGCAAAGGGGGCAGCTTGGCAGAGCTGACTCACCTGCTAACCTTGGGCGGCATGACAACGGCTGAGATAGCTGCCGTCTATCGCTATCAGCTGCTGCGCCAGTCCCTGGCAGCGGTACAGCTCCAGCCGCTGGCAGGCATGCTGGTCGCTGGGGCGCCAGGACAGCAAGTCCACAAAGGCTTAGGTCAGAAAGGCTTCGTCGCTGTAGGGGCCAACGTCATCTGGAGACAGAGGGAGGTGGAGTGGATCGTCTCCTCGAGCTGCCCAGAGGCGAATGATACAGCATTTCGAGCTTTCCGAGAGAGCGAAGCGATGGAGGGAGTACACCTGACTCTGTTCAGCGAGGACCCGAAGATCAGAGAGGCGCTCGCAGTCGAGTTGACAGCGGATCGCTTTGTGTCCAGAAATAAGTTGAAGAAGGCATCAAGACTGCAGAAGAAGGCAGGCGGCAAGGACGGCAAGGAGATCAAGATCATCATCAAGTCGACGGCGGCATCTGGTCGCTTCACGAGGAAGGAGATGGAGGGGCTGTGCAACGGCGGCAACACGTCTATCGCAAGAGTCAAGAGAGTCTTGTTGGAGATCGCTAACAGGCTCGAGATCAACGTTGAAGGCATCGACATGGAGGAGGATTTGAACACCAAGTCCTGGAACGGGTCCAAGCTATGCATCCTCCTCGGCTCCACGGAGGATGCTCGACGCATGATGAAGGAGCTGCCCTTCTATCTCGAAGGCGCAGCAACCAAGCTCGAAGCAGTCGGCTTCGACAAGGAGCCTGAGGCGGCTGGTCAGCGGGGCACCAGCGACGCAGCGCAGCGACAGGAGGAGAGCGAGGGAGAGTGGCTGGAGTTTACAGACCTGGAGAGGATCACAATGGAGGCAGCATCTCCGTCAAGCCAAGAGGACATGCAGCTCGTCAGCGAGCTGTCAGCAGTCATCGAAGATGCAGCTTCTTTGAACGAGGCGGGGACGAGCGAGCCGATCAAGCTGGTCCTGGACAAGGCCGTTGGCAACCTCCACGACACGTTCTACTCTCCGGGGAGCCTGGAGTTCATGTCGCTGGGAGAGTGGGCGAAGATGCCAGAGGAGCAGGGAGTTGGGCGCAACGTTCTCAAGGAGAAGCTGGGGAAGTGGCTGCAGAGCAAGCGCTGGACTCGCGTGCAAGGAGAGAGCAAGAAGGCAAGGAGGGGCAGCGCGTTCTCGCCACGGGCAACGGCAGCTGCTGAGCTTGAGCAGGAGGCGGAGAGCGACGACATAGAGCGTCGATCTCTTAGCTTCCTGTTCATAGCACTGAGTAAATTCGCAGAGATGCATGTGCTGGCCTGCTCGCTGAAGGTGGACAAGAAGGACCGACTGCGAGTGGAGATGAGGGAAGATGACGAAGAAGAGGAAGACATGGAGGAAGAGCAAGGCGAGGGCGAGGAAGAAGACGGGGCGAGCCCGTACCGAGCTTGAGCTGAGCTCAAGGTAATGAGAGAAGGTGGAGGCGACCGAAGGCCAAGGTGAGGAGAGGCAACTCTCCTGACTGAGGCTGAGGAAGCTGAATGGAGGAGGAGTAGGGGGCAACCGAAGGCCAAGGTGAGGAGAGGCAACTCTTCTGACTGAGGCTGAGGAAGCTGAATGGAGGTAGAGTAGGTGGTGACCGAAGGCCAAGGTGAGGAGAGGCAACTCTCCTGACTGAGGCTGAGGAAGCCAAGAGAAGACAGCAGAAGTACAGAGTAGAAAGACGCCTCAGAAGCAGGGTTCGCATTGTAGGCCGTGTACTCCCAGTGCTCGAGCGCCTCTTTAGACTAGGATCAAATTGCATAAGCCCACAACGAGGCCGAGCAACATTCTAGCATTCTAATAAACTCACATAATAATAATAATAATAATAGGGTTTAGGGTTTAGGAGCAGGCCGTTATTTTCGGCAGCATGGCTCCTTGCCAGGTGTAGGGGAAGCTGCCAGGGCGCCAAGGAAGCTGCAAGCGAGAGGTTTGTATACTTCAAATAGCTTTCTAAGTATGGTTCTTCAGTATGATGAAAATGTTCGCAACCTGCTGTATCGGAGATCATGCCAATACACGCAGAGCGGACTTGTGGATGCCTCTGTCCTCGAAGCTGATCTCGTCGAGAGGGTGAAGAGCTTCGCGAAGCGTTATCCGAACAGCAGGACAGCCCAGGCTTGCAAGGCTGTGGAGGGATGCACCCCCGACGCTATCGCAGAAGCCATCCGCTCGACATGTCAGCAGGCACGACGTGAGCTTCTGCAAGAAGCGATGGCTGGATGGAGTGACGCATCCAGAGAGTGGTTTATGCAGCAGATTGAAGAAGCCAAGAAGGAGAAGGTCGAGACATACACCGCCTCAGCAGGCAACGAGGTGACTTCCTTCATCTCCATGACTCTCCTGGGCATCTCCTCGGTGTATGTCAACCATGAAGAAAAGCTGAAGAAGAAATTTGAAGAGATCGGACTGATCGTAGACTCAGTGCAAGAGAGTAAAGCAATCATGTGGAAGGCTCCGTATAGACCCGAGATAGCGAGTGCTGAGGAGATCCCGGTGACTGTTTCCTTCCTCCGCAATGCACAAGCGGAGAAGCTCTGGCAGGGAAGAGAGGACTTCGCGATCGATGGTCGCAAGTTCACAGCTGTACATGTGAGCATCGTGCACGATCGATCTTTCAAGATTCGAGCCAAGAGAGGACCCTGGGGCAAAGGGGGCAGCTTGGCAGAGCTGACTCACCTGCTAACCTTGGGCGGCATGACAACGGCTGAGATAGCTGCCGTCTATCGCTATCAGCTGCTGCGCCAGTCCCTTGCAGCGGTCCAACTCCAGCCGCTGGCAGGCATGCTGGTCGCTGGGGCGCCAGGACAGCAAGTCCACAAAGGCTTAGGTCAGAAAGGCTTCATCGCTGTAGGGGCCAACGTCATCTGGAGACAGAGGGAGGTGGAGTGGATCGTCTCCTCGAGCTGCCCAGAGGCGAATGATACAGCATTTCGAGCTTTCCGAGAGAGCGAAGCGATGGAGGGAGTACACCTGACTCTGTTCAGCGAGGACCCGAAGATCAGAGAGGCGCTCGCAGTCGAGTTGACAGCTGATCGCTTTGTGTCCAGAAATAAGTTGAAGAAGGCATCAAGGATGCAGAAGAAGGCAGGCGGCAAGGACGGCAAGGAGATCAAGATCATCATCAAGTCGACGGCGGCATCTGGTCGCTTCACGAGGAAGGAGATGGAGGGGCTGTGCAACGGCGGCAACACGTCCATCGCAAGAGTCAAGAGAGTCTTGTTGGAGATCGCTAACAGGCTCGAGATCAACGTTGAAGGCATCGACATGGAGGAGGATTTGAACACCAAGTCCTGGAACGGGTCCAAGCTATGCATCCTCCTCGGCTCCACGGAGGATGCTCGACGCATGATGAAGGAGCTGCCCTTCTATCTCGAAGGCGCAGCAACCAAGCTCGAAGCAGTCGGCTTCGACAAGGAGCCTGACTCTGAGGCGGCTGGTCAGCGGGGCACCAGCGACGCAGCGCAGCGACAGGAGGAGAGCGAGGGAGAGTGGCTGGAGTTTACAGACCTGGAGAGGATCACCATGGAGGCAGCATCTCCGTCAAGCCAAGAGGACATGCAGCTCGTCAGCGAGCTGTCAGCAGTCATCGAAGATGCAGCTTCTTTGAACGAGGCGGGGACGAGCGAGCCGATCAAGCTGGTCCTGGACAAGGCCGTTGGCAACCTCCACGACACGTTCTACTCTCCGGGGAGCCTGGAGTTCATGTCGCTGGGAGAGTGGGCGAAGATGCCAGAGGAGCAGGGAGTTGGGCGCAACGTTCTCAAGGAGAAGCTGGGGAAGTGGCTGCAGAGCAAGCGCTGGACTCGCGTGCAAGGAGAGAGCAAGAAGGCAAGGAGGGGCAGCGCGTTCTCGCCACGGGCAACGGCAGCTGCTGAGCTTGAGCAGGAGGCGGAGAGCGACGACATAGAGCGTCGATCTCTTAGCCTCCTGTTCATAGCACTGAGTAAATTCGCAGAGATGCATGTGCTGGCCTGCTCGCTGAAGGTGGACAAGAAGGACCGACTGCGAGTGGAGATGAGGGAAGATGACGAAGAAGAGGAAGACATGGAGGAAGAGCAAGGCGAGGGCGAGGAAGAAGACGGGGCGAGCCCGTACCGAGCTTGAGCTGAGCCCAAGGTAAGGAGAGAAGGTAGGAGGCGACCGAAGGCCAAGGTGAGGAGAGGCAACTCTCCTGACTGAGGCTGAGGAAGCTGAATGGAGGAGGAGTAGGTGGCGACCGAAGGCCAAGGTGAGGAGAGGCAACTCTTCTGACTGAGGCTGAGGAAGCTGAATGGAGGTAGAGTAGGTGGTGACCGAAGGCCAAGGTGAGGAGAGGCAACTCTCCTGACTGAGGCTGAGGAAGCCAAGAGAAGACAGCAGAAGTAGAGAGTAGAAAGACGCCTCAGAAGCAGGGTTCGCATTGTAGGCCGTGTACTCCCAGTGCTCGAGCGCCTCTTTAGACTAGGATCAAATTGCATAAGCCCACAACGAGGCCGAGCAACATTCTAGCATTCTAATAAACTCACATAATAAGGTTTAGGGTTTAGAGCGCCGGTTATTTCAGGCACCATGGCAGCGCCGGTTATTTCAGGCACCATGGCAGCGCCGGTTATTTCAGGCACCATGGCTGCACGCGTGGTGTAGGGGAAGCTGCCAGGGCGCCAAGGAAGCTGCAAGCGAAAGGTTTGTATACTTCAAATAGCTTTCTAAGTATGGTTCTTCAGTATGATGAAAATGTTCGCAACCTGCTGTTTCGGAGATCATGCCAATACACGCAGCGCGGACTTGTGGATGCCTCTGTCCTCGAAGCTGATCTTGTCGAGAGGGTGAAGAGCTTCGCGAAGCGTTATCCGAACAGCAGGACAGCTCAGGCTTGCAAGGCTGTGGAGGGATGCACCCCCGACGCTATCGCAGAAGCCATCCGCTCGACATGTCAGCAGGCACGACGTGAGCTTCTACAAGAAGCGATGACTGGATGGAGTGACGCATCCAGAGAGTGGTTTATGCAGCAGATTGAAGAAGCCAAGAAGGAGAAGGTCGAGACATACACCGCCTCAGCAGGCAACGAGGTGACTTCCTTCATCTCCATGACTCTCCTGGGCATCTCCTCGGTGTATGTCAACCAAGAGGAGAACCTGAAGAAGAAATTCGAAGAGATCGGACTGATCGTAGACTCAGTGCAAGAGAGTAAAGCAATCATGTGGAAGGCTCCGTATAGACCCGAGATAGCGAGTGCTGAGGAGATCCCGGTGACTGTTTCCTTCCTCCGCAATGCACAAGCGGAGAAGCTCTGGCAGCGAAGAGAGGACTTCGCGATCGATGGTCGCAAGTTCACAGCTGTACATGTGAGCATCGTGCACGATCGATCTTTCAAGATTCGAGCCAAGAGAGGACCCTGGGGCAAAGGGGGCAAACTTGGCAGAGCTGACCCACCTGCTACCATTGGC
>NW_005434449.1:53621-63457 GCF_000315625.1 Guillardia theta CCMP2712
ATCGTTTTGCTTGCAAATGTCAGATCCTAAAATAGCGCCGGTTATTCCAGGCAGCGCCGGTTATTCCAGGCAGCGCCGGTTATTCCAGGCAGCGCCGGTTATTCCAGGCAGCGCCGGTTATTCCAGGCAGCGCCGGTTATTCCAGGCAGCGCCGGTTATTCCAGGCAGCGCCGGTTATTCCAGGCAGCGCCGGTTATTCCAGGCAGCGCCGGTTATTCCAGGCAGCGCCGGTTATTCCAGGCACCATGGCTGCACGCGTGGTGTAGGGGAAGCTGCCAGGGCGCCAAGGAAGCTGCAAGCGAGAGGTTTGTATACTTCAAATAGCTTTCTAAGTATGGTTCTTCAGTATGATGAAAATGTTCGCAACCTGCTGTATCGGAGATCATGCCAATACACGCAGAGCGGACTTGTGGATGCCTCTGTCCTCGAAGCTGATCTCGTCGAGAGGGTGAAGAGCTTCGCGAAGCGTTATCCGAACAGCAGGACAGCCCAGGCTTGCAAGGCTGTGGAGGGATGCACCCCCGACGCTATCGCAGAAGCCATCCGCTCGACATGTCAGCAGGCACGACGTGAGCTTCTCCAAGAAGCGATGGCTGGATGGAGTGACGCATCCAGAGAGTGGTTTATGCAGCAGATTGAAGAAGCCAAGAAGGAGAAGGTCGAGACATACACCGCCTCAGCAGGCAACGAGGTGACTTCCTTCATCTCCATGACTCTCCTGGGCATCTCCTCGGTGTATGTCAACCATGAAGAAAAGCTGAAGAAGAAATTTGAAGAGATCGGACTGATCGTAGACTCAGTGCAAGAGAGTAAAGCAATCATGTGGAAGGCTCCGTATAGACCCGAGATAGCGAGTGCTGAGGAGATCCCGGTGACTGTTTCCTTCCTCCGCAATGCACAAGCGGAGAAGATAGCGAGTGCTGAGGAGATCCCGGTGACTGTTTCCTTCCTCCGCAATGCACAAGCGGATGTGAGCATCGTGCACGATCGATCTTTCAAGATTCGAGCCAAGAGAGGACCCTGGGGCAAAGGGGGCAGCTTGGCAGAGCTGACTCACCTGTTAACCTTTGGCGGCATGACAACGGCTGAGATAGCTGCCGTCTATCGCTATCAGCTGCTGCGCCAGTCCCTTGCAGCGGTCCAACTCCAGCCGCTGGCAGGCATGCTGGTCGCTGGGGCGCCAGGACAGCAAGTCCACAAAGGCTTAGGTCAGAAAGGCTTCATCGCTGTAGGGGCCAACGTCATCTGGAGACAGAGGGAGGTGGAGTGGATCGTCTCCTCGAGCTGCCCAGAGGCGAATGATACAGCATTTCGAGCTTTCCGAGAGAGCGAAGCGATGGAGGGAGTACACCTGACTCTGTTCAGCGAGGACCCGAAGATCAGAGAGGCGCTCGCAGTCGAGTTGACAGCTGATCGCTTTGTGTCCAGAAATAAGTTGAAGAAGGCATCAAGGATGCAGAAGAAGGCAGGCGGCAAGGACGGCAAGGAGATCAAGATCATCATCAAGTCGACGGCGGCATCTGGTCGCTTCACGAGGAAGGAGATGGAGGGGCTGTGCAACGGCGGCAACACGTCTATCGCAAGAGTCAAGAGAGTCTTGTTGGAGATCGCTAACAGGCTCGAGATCAACGTTGAAGGCATCGACATGGAGGAGGATTTGAACACCAAGTCCTGGAACGGGTCCAAGCTATGCATCCTCCTCGGCTCCACGGAGGATGCTCGACGCATGATGAAGGAGCTGCCCTTCTATCTCGAAGGCGCAGCAACCAAGCTCGAAGCAGTCGGCTTCGACAAGGAGCCTGACTCTGAGGCGGCTGGTCAGCGGGGCACCAGCGACGCAGCGCAGCGACAGGAGGAGAGCGAGGGAGAGTGGCTGGAGTTTACAGACCTGGAGAGGATCACAATGGAGGCAGCATCTCCGTCAAGCCAAGAGGACATGCAGCTCGTCAGCGAGCTGTCAGCAGTCATCGAAGATGCAGCTTCTTTGAACGAGGCGGGGACGAGCGAGCCGATCAAGCTGGTCCTGGACAAGGCCGTTGGCAACCTCCACGACACCTTCTACTCTCCGGGGAGCCTGGAGTTCATGTCGCTGGGAGAGTGGGCGAAGATGCCAGAGGAGCAGGGAGTTGGGCGCAACGTTCTCAAGGAGAAGCTGGGGAAGTGGCTGCAGAGCAAGCGCTGGACTCGCGTGCAAGGAGAGAGCAAGAAGGCAAGGAGGGGCAGCGCGTTCTCGCCACGGGCAACGGCAGCTGCTGAGCTTGAGCAGGAGGCGGAGAGCGACGACATAGAGCGTCGATCTCTTAGCTTCCTGTTCATAGCACTGAGTAAATTCGCAGAGATGCATGTGCTGGCCTGCTCGCTGAAGGTGGACAAGAAGGACCGACTGCGAGTGGAGATGAGGGAAGATGACGAAGAAGAGGAAGACATGGAGGAAGAGCAAGGCGAGGGCGAGGAAGAAGACGGGGCGAGCCCGTACCGAGCTTGAGCTGAGCTCAAGGTAAGGAGAGAAGGTAGGAGGCGACCGAAGGCCAAGGTGAGGAGAGGCAACTCTCCTGACTGAAGCTGAGGAAGCTGAATGGAGGAGGAGTAGGTGGCGACCGAAGGCCAAGGTGAGGAGAGGCAACTCTCCTGACTGAGGCTGAGGAAGCTGAATGGAGGTAGAGTAGGTGGTGACCGAAGGCCAAGGTGAGGAGAGGCAACTCTCCTGACTGAGGCTGAGGAAGCCAAGAGAAGACAGCAGAAGTAGAGAGTAGAAAGACGCCTCAGAAGCAGGGTTCGCATTGTAGGCCGTGTACTCCCAGTGCTCGAGCGCCTCTTTAGACTAGGATCCAATTGCACAAGCCCACAACGAGGCCGAGCAACATTCTAGCATTCTAATAAACTCACATAATAATAATAATAATAGGGTTTAGGGTTTAGGAGCGCCGGTTATTTCAGGCAGCGCCGGTTATTTCAGGCAGCGCCGGTTATTTCAGGCAGCGCCGGTTATTTCAGGCAGCGCCGGTTATTTCAGGCAGCGCCGGTTATTTCAGGCAGCGCCGGTTATTTCAGGCACCATGGCTGCACGCGTGGTGTAGGGGAAGCTGCCAGGGCGCCAAGGAAGCTGCAAGCGAGAGGTTTGTATACTTCAAATAGCTTTCTAAGTATGGTTCTTCAGTATGATGAAAATGTTCGCAACCTGCTGTATCGGAGATCATGCCAATACACGCAGAGCGGACTTGTGGATGCCTCTGTCCTCGAAGCTGATCTCGTCGAGAGGGTGAAGAGCTTCGCGAAGCGTTATCCGAACAGCAGGACAGCCCAGGCTTGCAAGGCTGTGGAGGGATGCACCCCCGACGCTATCGCAGAAGCCATCCGCTCGACATGTCAGCAGGCACGACGTGAGCTTCTCCAAGAAGCGATGACTGGATGGAGTGACGCATCCAGAGAGTGGTTTATGCAGCAGATTGAAGAAGCCAAGAAGGAGAAGGTCGAGACATACACCGCCTCAGCAGGCAACGAGGTGACTTCCTTCATCTCCATGACTCTCCTGGGCATCTTGAAGAAGCCAAGAAGGAGAAGGTCGAGACATACACCGCCTCAGCAGGCAACGAGGTGACTTACTCAGTGCAAGAGAGTAAAGCAATCATGTGGAAGGCTCCGTATAGACCCGAGATAGCGAGTGCTGAGGAGATCCCGGTGACTGTTTCCTTCCTCCGCAATGCACAAGCGGAGAAGCTCTGGCAGGGAAGAGAGGACTTCGCGATCGATGGTCGCAAGTTCACAGCTGTACATGTGAGCATCGTGCACGATCGATCTTTCAAGATTCGAGCCAAGAGAGGACCCTGGGGCAAAGGGGGCAGCTTGGCAGAGCTGACTCACCTGCTAACCTTGGGCGGCATGACAACGGCTGAGATAGCTGCCGTCTATCGCTATCAGCTGCTGCGCCAGTCCCTTGCAGCGGTCCAACTCCAGCCGCTGGCAGGCATGCTGGTCGCTGGGGCGCCAGGACAGCAAGTCCACAAAGGCTTAGGTCAGAAAGGCTTCATCGCTGTAGGGGCCAACGTCATCTGGAGACAGAGGGAGGTGGAGTGGATCGTCTCCTCGAGCTGCCCAGAGGCGAATGATACAGCATTTCGAGCTTTCCGAGAGAGCGAAGCGATGGAGGGAGTACACCTGACTCTGTTCAGCGAGGACCCGAAGATCAGAGAGGCGCTCGCAGTCGAGTTGACAGCTGATCGCTTTGTGTCCAGAAATAAGTTGAAGAAGGCATCAAGGATGCAGAAGAAGGCAGGCGGCAAGGACGGCAAGGAGATCAAGATCATCATCAAGTCGACGGCGGCATCTGGTCGCTTCACGAGGAAGGAGATGGAGGGGCTGTGCAACGGCGGCAACACGTCTATCGCAAGAGTCAAGAGAGTCTTGTTGGAGATCGCTAACAGGCTCGAGATCAACGTTGAAGGCATCGACATGGAGGAGGATTTGAACACCAAGTCCTGGAACGGGTCCAAGCTATGCATCCTCCTCGGCTCCACGGAGGATGCTCGACGCATGATGAAGGAGCTGCCCTTCTATCTCGAAGGCGCAGCCACCAAGCTCGAAGCAGTCGGCTTCGACAAGGAGCCTGACTCTGAGGCGGCTGGTCAGCGGGGCACCAGCGACGCAGCGCAGCGACAGGAGGAGAGCGAGGGAGAGTGGCTGGAGTTTACAGACCTGGAGAGGATCACAATGGAGGCAGCATCTCCGTCAAGCCAAGAGGACATGCAGCTCGTCAGCGAGCTGTCAGCAGTCATCGAAGATGCAGCTTCTTTGAACGAGGCAGGGACGAGCGAGCCGATCAAGCTGGTCCTGGACAAGGCCGTTGGCAACCTCCACGACACGTTCTACTCTCCGGGGAGCCTGGAGTTCATGTCGCTGGGAGAGTGGGCGAAGATGCCAGAGGAGCAGGGAGTTGGGCGCAACGTTCTCAAGGAGAAGCTGGGGAAGTGGCTGCAGAGCAAGCGCTGGACTCGCGTGCAAGGAGAGAGCAAGAAGGCAAGGAGGGGCAGCGCGTTCTCGCCACGGGCAACGGCAGCTGCTGAGCTTGAGCAGGAGGCGGAGAGCGACGACATAGAGCGTCGATCTCTTAGCCTCCTGTTCATAGCACTGAGTAAATTCGCAGAGATGCATGTGCTGGCCTGCTCGCTGAAGGTGGACAAGAAGGACCGACTGCGAGTGGAGATGAGGGAAGATGACGAAGAAGAGGAAGACATGGAGGAAGAGCAAGGCGAGGGCGAGGAAGAAGACGGGGCGAGCCCGTACCGAGCTTGAGCTGAGCTCAAGGTAAGGAGAGAAGGTAGGAGGCGACCGAAAGCCAAGGTGAGGAGAGGCAACTCTCCTGACTGAGGCTGAGGAAGCTGAATGGAGGAGGAGTAGGTGGCGACCGAAGGCCAAGGTGAGGAGAGGCAACTCTTCTGACTGAGGCTGAGGAAGCTGAATGGAGGTAGAGTAGGTGGTGACCGAAGGCCAAGGTGAGGAGAGGCAACTCTCCTGACTGAGGCTGAGGAAGCCAAGAGAAGACAGCAGAAGTACAGAGTAGAAAGACGCCTCAGAAGCAGGGTTCGCATTGTAGGCCGTGTACTCCCAGTGCTCGAGCGCCTCTTTAGACTAGGATCAAATTGCATAAGCCCACAACGAGGCCGAGCAACATTCTAGCATTCTAATAAACTCACATAATAATAATAATAATAGGGTTTAGGGTTTAGGGTTTAGGGTTTAGGGTTTAGGGTTTAGGGTTTAGGGTTTAGGGTTTAGAGGCGCCGTTATTTTCGGCAGCAGGCGCCGTTATTTTCGGCAGCATGGCTCCTCGTCAGGTGTAGGGGAAGCCGCCAGGGCGCCAAGGAAGCTGCAAGCAAGAGGTTTGTATACTTCAAATAGCTTTCTAAGTATGGTTTTTCAGTATGATGAAAATGTTCGCAACCTGCTGTATCGGAGATCATGCCAATACACGCAGAGCGGACTTGTGGATGCCTCTGTCCTCGAAGCTGATCTCGTCGAGAGGGTGAAGAGCTTCGCGAAGCGTTATCCGAACAGCAGGACAGCCCAGGCTTGCAAGGCTGTGGAGGGATGCACCCCCGACGCTATCGCAGAAGCCATCCGCTCGACATGTCAGCAGGCACGACGTGAGCTTCTGCAAGAAGCGATGACTGGATGGAGTGACGCATCCAGAGAGTGGTTTATGCAGCAGATTGAAGAAGCCAAGAAGGAGAAGGTCGAGACATACACCGCCTCAGCAGGCAACGAGGTGACTTCCTTCATCTCCATGACTCTCCTGGGCATCTCCTCGGTGTATGTCAACCATGAAGAAAAGTTGAAGAAGAAATTTGAAGAGATCGGACTGATCGTAGACTCAGTGCAAGAGAGTAAAGCAATCATGTGGAAGGCTCCGTATAGACCCGAGATAGCGAGTGCTGATGAGATCCCGGTGACTGTTTCCTTCCTCCGCAATGCACAAGCGGAGAAGCTCTGGCAGGGAAGAGAGGACTTCGCGATCGATGGTCGCAAGTTCACAGCTGTACATGTGAGCATCGTGCACGATAGATCTTTCAAGATTCGAGCCAAGAGAGGACCCTGGGGCAAAGGGGGCAGCTTGGCAGAGCTGACTCACCTGCTAACCTTGGGCGGCATGACAACGGCTGAGATAGCTGCCGTCTATCGCTATCAGCTGCTGCGCCAGTCCCTTGCAGCGGTCCAACTCCAGCCGCTGGCAGGCATGCTGGTCGCTGGGGCGCCAGGACAGCAAGTCCACAAAGGCTTAGGTCAGAAAGGCTTCATCGCTGTAGGGGCCAACGTCATCTGGAGACAGAGGGAGGTGGAGTGGATCGTCTCCTCGAGCTGCCCAGAGGCGAATGATACAGCATTTCGAGCTTTCCGAGAGAGCGAAGCGATGGAGGGAGTACACCTGACTCTGTTCAGCGAGGACCCGAAGATCAGAGAGGCGCTCGCAGTCGAGTTGACAGCTGATCGCTTTGTGTCCAGAAATAAGTTGAAGAAGGCATCAAGGATGCAGAAGAAGGCAGGCGGCAAGGACGGCAAGGAGATCAAGATCATCATCAAGTCGACGGCGGCATCTGGTCGCTTCACGAGGAAGGAGATGGAGGGGCTGTGCAACGGCGGCAACACGTCTATCGCAAGAGTCAAGAGAGTCTTGTTGGAGATCGCTAACAGGCTCGAGATCAACGTTGAAGGCATCGACATGGAGGAGGATTTGAACACCAAGTCCTGGAACGGGTCCAAGCTATGCATCCTCCTCGGCTCCACGGAGGATGCTCGACGCATGATGAAGGAGCTGCCCTTCTATCTCGAAGGCGCAGCAACCAAGCTCGAAGCAGTCGGCTTCGACAAGGAGCCTGACTCTGAGGCGGCTGGTCAGCGGGGCACCAGCGACGCAGCGCAGCGACAGGAGGAGAGCGAGGGAGAGTGGCTGGAGTTTACAGACCTGGAGAGGATCACAATGGAGGCAGCATCTCCGTCAAGCCAAGAGGACATGCAGCTCGTCAGCGAGCTGTCAGCAGTCATCGAAGATGCAGCTTCTTTGAACGAGGCGGGGACGAGCGAGCCGATCAAGCTGGTCCTGGACAAGGCTGTTGGCAACCTCCACGACACGTTCTACTCTCCGGGGAGCCTGGAGTTCATGTCGCTGGGAGAGTGGGCGAAGATGCCAGAGGAGCAGGGAGTTGGGCGCAACGTTCTCAAGGAGAAGCTGGGGAAGTGGCTGCAGAGCAAGCGCTGGACTCGCGTGCAAGGAGAGAGCAAGAAGGCAAGGAGGGGCAGCGCGTTCTCGCCACGGGCAACGGCAGCTGCTGAGCTTGAGCAGGAGGCGGAGAGCGACGACATAGAGCGTCGATCTCTTAGCTTCCTGTTCATAGCACTGAGTAAATTCGCAGAGATGCATGTGCTGGCCTGCTCGCTGAAGGTGGACAAGAAGGACCGACTGCGGGTGGAGATGAGGGAAGATGGCGAAGAAGAGGAAGACATGGAGGAAGAGCAAGGCGAGGGCGAGGAAGAAGACGGGGCGAGCCCGTACCGAGCTTGAGCTGAGCTCAAGGTAAGGAGAGAAGGTAGGAGGCGACCGAAGGCCAAGGTGAGGAGAGGCAACTCTCCTGACTGAAGCTGAGGAAGCTGAATGGAGGACGAGTAGGTGGCGACCGAAGGCCAAGGTGAGGAGAGGCAACTCTCCTGACTGAGGCTGAGGAAGCTGAATGGAGGTAGAGTAGGTGGCGACCGAAGGCCAAGGTGAGGAGAGGCAACTCTCCTGACTGAGGCTGAGGAAGCCAAGAGAAGACAGCAGAAGTAGAGAGTAGAAAGACGCCTCAGAAGCAGGGTTCGCATTGTAGGCCGTGTACTCCCAGTGCTCGAGCGCCTCTTTAGACTAGGATCAAATTGCAAAAGCCCACAACGAGGCCGAGCAACATTCTAGCATTCTAATAAACTCACATAATAATAATAATAATAGGGTTTAGGGTTTAGGGTTTAGGGTTTAGGGTTTAGGGTTTAGGGTTTAGGGTTTTTTTTTTTAGCCGTTATTTTCGGCAGCATGGCTCCTCGTCAGGTGTAGGGGAAGCCGCCAGGGCGCCAAGGAAGCTGCAATTCAGGCAGCGCCGGTTATTTCAGGCAGCGCCGGTTATTTCAGGCAGCGCCGGTTATTTCAGGCAGCGCGGAAGCTGCCAGGGCGCCAAGGAAGCTGCAAGCGAGAGGTTTGTATACTTCAAATAGCTTTCTAAGTATGGTTCTTCAGTATGATGAAAATGTTCGCAACCTGCTGTATCGGAGATCATGCCAATACACGCAGAGCGGACTTGTGGATGCCTCTGTCCTCGAAGCTGATCTCGTCGAGAGGGTGAAGAGCTTCGCGAAGCGTTATCCGAACAGCAGGACAGCCCAGGCTTGCAAGGCTGTGGAGGGATGCACCCCCGACGCTATCGCAGAAGCCATCCGCTCGACATGTCAGCAGGCACGACGTGAGCTTCTGCAAGAAGCGATGACTGGATGGAGTGACGCATCCAGAGAGTGGTTTATGCAGCAGATTGAAGAAGCCAAGAAGGAGAAGGTCGAGACATACACCGCCTCAGCAGGCAACGAGGTGACTTCCTTCATCTCCATGACTCTCCTGGGCATCTCCTCGGTGTATGTCAACCATGAAGAAAAGCTGAAGAAGAAATTCGAAGAGATCGGACTGATCGTAGACTCAGTGCAAGAGAGTAAAGCAATCATGTGGAAGGCTCCGTATAGACCCGAGATAGCGAGTGCTGAGGAGATCCCGGTGACTGTTTCCTTCCTCCGCAATGCACAAGCGGAGAAGCTCTGGCAGGGAAGAGAGGACTTCGCGATCGATGGTCGCAAGTTCACAGCTGTACATGTGAGCATCGTGCACGATCGATCTTTCAAGATTCGAGCCAAGAGAGGACCCTGGGGCAAAGGGGGCAGCTTGGCAGAGCTGACTCACCTGCTAACCTTGGGCGGCATGACAACGGCTGAGATAGCTGCCGTCTATCGCTATCAGCTGCTGCGCCAGTCCCTTGCAGCGGTCCAACTCCAGCCGCTGGCAGGCATGCTGGTCGCTGGGGCGCCAGGACAGCAAGTCCACAAAGGCTTAGGTCAGAAAGGCTTCATCGCTGTAGGGGCCAACGTCATCTGGAGACAGAGGGAGGTGGAGTGGATCGTCTCCTCGAGCTGCCCAGACGCGAATGATACAGCATTTCGAGCTTTCCGAGAGAGCGAAGCGATGGAGGGAGTACACCTGACTCTGTTCAGCGAGGACCCGAAGATCAGAGAGGCGCTCGCAAGTCGAGTTGACAGCTGATCGCTTTGTGTCCAAG
>NW_005434448.1:0-5303 GCF_000315625.1 Guillardia theta CCMP2712
GGATAAGGATTTGCAGGGCAGGGCAGGGCAGGGCAGGACAGGACAGGGCAGGGCAGGGCAGGGCGGGGCAGGCAGGGCAGGGAGTGCTACTATTATGTGGAGGGGGGGAGGGGGCAAGGGAGAGGGATAAGGGATAAATAGTGCATAGAGATGTGCAAGTGGAAGAATAGCGGAGAATGGAGTGATGGAGAGTCATTCAATATAGTCGGCAACGTCGGTTGGATTTTTGCAAGCACTTTTGTTCAATCTTATATGCATCATCAACAACGAAAATGATGTGTTTTCTGCTCCGACATTTCTTTGTGTTGCGAGAGCAGAGGGGTTGGTCATAGTTTGATGTCATCGTTATGTGAAATGGGAGATTTGTAGCAGATGCTTTATCGCTGGATGTTTGTTCTGATTTTTTGTCTCAGTTGGGGACAAGAAGGAAGCTGGAGTCCTTCAACCAAGCATAATGTCTGACGACTGCCCAGACTTCACTTGTGTAATGCACGTTAGCTCCCTTGGCCCGTCCTGTTGATGTTCAGCGGCACGATTTTGAGCATTGAACGACAGGCAACTTAATGTCTCCCATTGCTGAAGACTACGCGAGAGAGTTAGATCTTGCGCACGAGACCAATGGGATCTTGATGATTGAAGAAGGCTCACAACACGGAAAAGAAGTACAAGCACAGGAATCTTCGTCAAGGCCCAAGTCAAGAATCACCGAAGATGCACGGCAATACATGTTGAAATGTACAGAACGGTCAGGAAGCCATATGCAGAATGAGTTTCATACTTATCGTCTGTCAATTTACCAGAAAGAGTTGTGGAGGGTGTTCTGCTCTTCCAAACCCTTCTCAGCCGGCATGACGCTAATAAGTGTTCAGATCATTCTCCTTCTCCTTCTAGCCGACCTCCTCTTTGGCCTCCCTGTGAATACTGCGATGTGGAATCTACCAGAATCCACGAAGAGGAGTGTCTCCTTTCAATACTTCCGGCTAAGAGTCTTGGCGCTCAGGAATGGTGCGAGTGGATCGGCGATCAAATCCATAGGGTTGACTTCTTGGGGGTTAATGCACCAAAATTGTGAGATTCCAGCCAGGGAAAATGGGTGGGTTGATGGTGTGAAACATGTTGAAGACCGCCAAGGTTCGATAGCATACCTGAACTTCTCTACGCCCGTGCTTGTTGATGGTTGGTTCGTCGTGACATCCAACATGTCTGTCGAGATGGACCCCTCGACTTTCGTTGTCGAGGCACTCGAGGACGGGGAGTGGCAGATCCTTGGACTGTCGCACGCGTGTGGCTGGAGGCCCCTTGTAGAACTTGAGGAAGTACAAATCTCGAGTGACAAGCTCCCCTCGTTCACACTGCCGAAAGAGCGAGTGAAAACTGTCAAGTTCCTCAACGCGGATTCAAGGTGTGTTTGGGGATCTTGTGCACAGATGATTGGGAGATACGTCGAAGGGATTTCTCTTCTGCTCGCCGTCTTAGCAATCAGAAAGGGATGGTTCGAATGGCCCGTCAAGGTATTCAAAACTTTGTCTGGGATGTTTTCGTTTGTTGTTGCATTCATTTCCAATGTCCCGTGCTCTGTTGTTCAGAGCAGATTCCATGTCGAATGTTTCGTGATGTTCTTCTGTCTTCAGTTTGATGTCCTTCATATTGATTTTTAGACGAGTGACACTGTACTCGCCAGCTCATCAGTGTCGCATTCTTCATTGGAGGGGTGGTAAAGATCAGTTCCTATGCTGCAATCTACGATTTATGGGAGCAGAACAATCAGATCGTTTTCATGGTCAACGGACTGGCGGTACAAACAAGATTCTCTCCTTCTTCATCCCCCTTGAGTAACTGCTCTCAACAGGACATCTTCGTCTTCCCAGCTCCTTTATTCTTCGATGAGTCATTCATACTCGAAACAGCCATCCTCGCCCAAGTCATCAAACTTCCAGTCAACAACTTGTCCGGAGACAATGTCGGGACTGCGTCCATACTGACAATGACTTCGGCGTTCGTCTTCTTGCTCATCCGACACCGGACCCGGGTCGTGTGCACGCGACAGATGCGAGAGATGAAGGAGAAGTTCGACAGCGCTTGGAACGTGCTGCTTCAAGAAGCCGGCAACTATGACGCGCTGCTGGCTCTCGACAACCTGGTGGCAGATCTTGAGATGAAGAGTCATTGGATGAGCACACCGAGGCAGCTTCGCCTTCCCTACCCTCAAAGAAACGCTCCCGCAGACCCAACGCAAGTTCAACGGGAAGCTTTGACCAGCGAGGATGTGAACGGCCAGAGTTCGACGAGTGACAACGAAGCTGGTCGGCCATCCTCCGGTCGTGCCCCCCTCGTCATCGAGAGGAACAGCCCCATGCTCTCAGCTGTCCTCGCCTCCATCCTGGCGCAAGAGCAGAGGGTGACATCGTTGGATCAGCTGTACGCGCGAAGTGTGACAGTCCAACCTCTGTTTGCGTCGAAGATCGTTGAGCTTGCGGAATCGTGTGAAGGAAGCTTCATGTTCTTCGACAATGACAACTTGATGTCTGCAAGGGATGTGAAGAAGAATGCGGACATGATGTCGTTGCTCACGAAGCTCTGTCTGAAACCTCTGGAGAGGACGGTGGAGAAGCTTGTCGGGGCGTACGATGGCGACGTCTCGAGGCTCACGGACTTGGTGAGGCAGAGAATCGTCTTTGACAGCTTCAGCAACATCTTGCAATGTCTGCAGACCATCTCGTCAGACCCCACGATCGAGATCGTGCAGGTGAAGAACAGGTTCCGCCCAGACGACGATGCCGTGAGGTCTGCGGGCTACCGCGACTTGTGCGTAAGGCTTCGTCTGAGGACAGACGAGACTCTGGCCATGGGCCTGGCCGGGTACGTCTGCGAGCTGCAGCTGTTCCATCGGAGATTCGTTAGCATTCTGAACGAGATGGACCATGAGGTCTACCTCAAGTTCCGCAGGGTGTTGAGGATGGAAGGGATCTACAAGCTGCAGAAGTTCCGGTCGTTGTTTACGCGGTCGAAGGTCCTGTGCTCCTCGTCCGTGAGGTGTGTGGGGCTCTCGCAAGTTTGTGTCGCTAGGGAGGAGGAGGATGAGCAGCGGCAACAGCGGGAAGGGGGAGGGGAGAACGGGGAGCAGGAGGAGAACGCTGATGGGCAGGTTCAGGAGGAGGAGGAGGAGGAGGAGGAGGAGGAGGAGAACGAGGAGGATGTTTGCGAGGACAGAGCTCGCCAGATTCTCAAGTATCGCTGCCTCCTACCAGGGAATATCCTTGAGAGCCGTTTGAACCAGTTCTACCATGCGGTGAAGACGGCAGGGACAGCGAGTGTGCTGTTCACGCAGATCCCCTGCACTCTGGCGACGCAGAAGCCATGGGTCAAGATCTTTCTGTTCGCTACTTCCATCTACCTCCAAGTCATCTTCTTTGGTCCCGGGGGGTTTCTGCAGCAGTTCCTTGGGAACAACGTCTTCGAGGGGACCAGCTTCCGGTTCTCCTCCCTGCAGACGCGCAACGGCTCGCTGCCCGCCGACTCGGGCGTGGCCTCGATCGGCCTCCTCCTGAACGGGTGCAGGGTGACTGGGACGTTCAAGTTTGAGGAGAGAGGAACGGACTTCTTTCTCTTGAGCTCGAACCCTGTGAGCGCCAACGGCTGGTTCTTCCACGTGAAGGCGGAGCAGCCTCGCTCGCTCGATCCCGTGCGGTTCCGGCTCGACGTGACGAGCAGCATGACCCCCAGCCTCCCCTCCTCCTCGTGGAAGACCGTCTCGGCATCGCACTGTGTGTGGGACATCGGGTCCTCCCGCTGCCTTCCCCTCCCTGAGATGGTCTTCCCAACCTCCTCCTCCCCGTCCGTGGCGAACGAGATCAGCTTGCACATCCCTTGGTTCAACGCGCTAGGCTCGATCTTCATCTATATCCCCGTCTTCGTCTTCGTCTTTCTCGTCCCCGTCTTCGCTACCCTTGGGCGGACGTCGCTCACGCTCCTCTCGTTCGGCCTGGCCTTCTTCATCCCCGGAGTTATCGAGGTCATCGTCGGGGCCGCGAGCTTCAGCAACAGCCCTCTCTCCCTCCTCTACTGGCTCTTCCTGGGGTTCTCCTCCATCGTCTTCGGCCTCATCCTGAACTTCAAAGAGGCGTACACCATGACTTACGTTCCTATCCACTTCATCTTCTGCTTCACTGGCCTCCAGGTACAGAACTACCTCGTGTACAGGAACAACTCGTTCCAGCTCCCCCTCACGGCCTCGATCTTCGCCCTCGTCTGGCTTCTCTTCGTCGTCCTCCGCTTCTTCGCGCTGCGCAAGGCGCGGGAGGAGGTCTCTATGGACATGAACAAGTACAGTGAGCTGTGGCAGCGGACCAAGGAGGGGGAGGAGGCGTCGGAGCTGCTGAGCAGGCTCTCGAGGATGGGTAGGGAGTTCAACATGTCCAAGAGAGCAAGGCACCTCAAGAAGCGACTCAGCACGTCTGCCATCAGCACCGCCATGGAGCACTTCCCAGCTGTGAACGAGTCCTTCCGAAGGAAACAGCCTGCCCTGACCAAGGTCTGGTCCATGGACCAGGTGTATGCGCAGGCGTTCCTACTGCAGCCGCTGTTTCTCCACAAGGTCCAACAGCTAGCCCTGCGGTCGCGCGGCTGTTTCCTGGCAGACTCGAACGAGTTCGAGCTGGTGAGGTGGGAGGGGGTGAGCAGGGAGGAGAAACTGAGGAGGAGAGTCAAGTTCGCCACAGTCAAGAGCGTGGACCGGGCGATGGAGAAGGCTTCGCGCTCCTATACGGGGGACGTGTCGCGGCTGACGGACATCGTGCGGCAGTGCATCGTGTTCACAAGCCTTAAGGACTTGGTGAGCTGCTTCGACGAGGTGATCAAGGACGACGAACTCCTCGTCCTCCGCGTCAAGAACAGGTTCGATGACAGCTACGACGCCAACTTCTCCGCCGGGTACCGCGACCTCTGCATCAACGTGCTGCTGAGATCTGAGCTGGCTGCGAGCTGGGGGCTGTCGGGCCACGTTTGCGAGCTCCAGCTGACCCTGGAGGAGTTCAAGGAGTGGAGCTGGGAAGGGGAGGGTCACAAGAGATACGTCAAGTACAGGAACAAGCGCTGCGAGTAAGGAGGAGGATGGGACGAGTGGTCTTAAGAAGGGCGGGGCGCAGCAGCAGCAGCAGCAGCAGCAGCAGCAGATTCGGGGGGTAAGAGAATTTTCTTCTTGCAACGGAAGAAGAGATGTAAATTAGACAAAATATTGAAATGTTCAGAAATCAAATATTTCATAAACTTTAATTTTGAAGCACACAGTCCCCTTCCCTCTCTAT
>NW_005434448.1:5714-9206 GCF_000315625.1 Guillardia theta CCMP2712
GGAGTCGAGGAAAGACGCTTTCTTCAGGATCATGTCGTATGCCTCCCACTCGTCCACCGTAAGCGCGTTCTCCCCGGCCAACTTGATCCCGTTCCCCTCCGCCGCCCTCTTCGCCTGCCATACCAGCGCCTCCGGGTCACTGTAGTATGGCGGGCAGTCGTCTCGGCCGGTCTTGATCTCCATGCACGTGAAGTCGAAGGTCGCGCCGCAGGAGCGCAGCATGCGGGCGATGTTGCTGTAGCAGTCCTGGTTGTTGGTGTTGTAGTATCCAGCCGCGCACTCGGCGCCGTGGTGGGAAGTCTTGTACAGCCAGTGCAGCCCTGCGATCTTGCCGGAGATCTCGACGCCGAGAGGAGCGAAGATGCTGCTTGCTCGCTTGAGGACTCGCTCCCCATGCTGGATGAGAGCGTTGGAGTACCAGCTCATGAAGGCCTGAGGGACAGTGAGGAGCAGCATATAGGTGAGGAGGAAGCGAGGCAGGAGAAAGAAGAGGGAAAGGGCAGGAGCAGAGGCAGGAGCAGAGGCAGGAGCAGAGGCAGGAGCAGGACCAGGACCAGGACCAGGACCAGGACGAGGAGCAACAGAAGCATCATGAGCAGGAGCAGGAGCAGGAGCACAGAGCAGAGAGCAGAGAGCAGCGCCAGCAGCAGCACCAGCAGCACCAGCAGCAGCACCACCAGCAGGCTCTCACCTTGCCATAGTCGGAGTGGATCTCACTGCTCCAGAAGTGATTGTTCTGGGGGTCAGCGTTGTATCCCCCGTCATCGGGCATCTTGTGGGCCCACACGCTCTTCTTCAGCTCGTTCCTGCAGTGCTTCTCCCACCCTTCCCTCATGCTCCTGTCATAGCACTGGAACGACCCAGCGCCCGGGTAGCACCACTTGGAGAGCGGGAAGGAGGGGTACCGCAGCTCGCCGGCGGGGCCGAGGCCGATCTGGACCTTGGAAATGACGATGTGGAAAAGGTCCAGGAAGTTGTCGACGAAGGCTTGCATGAAGTCGGCGTACATCTCGACCGGGGATCTGCCGTCGACGAGGGGAGTAGTATCCGCTGCTCCTGAGATGTACTCGTCGTTGGAGAAGCCCCACCTGCGAGGTTGTGAGGAAGGAGGAAAGTTTGAGATCCTTGTCATGGGCAGGATCATCGTTGCAGCACCCGACGTCATCAGAGACATGCACTTCACATTCTACAACATTTTCTCCATCTCCATGATGTCCATAATCCTCTCCACTTTCTCTTCCTTCCCCTTTCCCCTCCCCACATTCCTCCTCCCCCAAGCTTCATCCCCCAAGCTTCATCCTCCTCCTCCTCCTCATCATCATCATCATCATCCTCATCATCATCATCATCATCATCATCATCATCATCATCATCATCATCATCATCATCATCATCATCATCATCATCATCATCATCATCATCATCATCATCATCATCCTTCCTTCGTTTCTCCATCTCCTTGATTCCATCCATCTCCATCGTGATCTCACCTGTCAGTGTAGAAGACTGAAGAGAGTCCAGCTTTGTGAGCATGAGAAAGAATCCATTTCGGCAAGGGGATGTAAACGTTGTCGCCTACATTTCCTCCGCACTTATGAAACGACATGACGAACTCGATTTCAAGCCCCTGCCGCTGAGCTGCCTCGGCCATTGAGCGGTAGAAACTGGAGAGTGCAAAGTGAGTGAGATAGCAGACGTGAGGGTGAAGAAGTCCTTTGAACAAAGACACAGGAGGAGGTGAAGGAAAACACGCAACGAACAGATGCAACAATCATGCACAAGGGCGAGACACGAACATTCCCAACAATCATAAGATGTGTGACCAAGATGAGATACAACGAAGCTGTTCTGACATCAAAGATGAAACGAGATCGTTGTCCCCTTGTGAATACAAACAACAAGGTACAGGTTGTAACCTGAAATCATATTTCTTTGGCTGCTGCTCAACCAGCCCCCACCAGATATCGCACATCACGCCATGCACGCCCGCGTTTTGAGGCGTTTGAACCTTCTTTCCAAACTGGACAACTGCAGTGCAGCTGTCAGGAGGAAGAGAGTGAAGCCAGGATGGGAAAAGAGAGACGAGACGACGGAGTAAAGAGGAGAAGAGGGGAAAGGAGGATAGAGGAGAGGAGGGGAGAGGACAGAGGATACAGAACAGGACAGGACAGGACAGGAGAGAGGAAGACAAGAGAGGATAACACAAGAAGGCAGGGAAACCGAGCAGAAAAGAGCAGAGCAGAGCAGAGCAGAGCAGAGCAGAGCAGAGCAGAGCAGAGCAGAGCAGAGCGGAGCAGAGGGAAGGGAAGCAGCGAAGTATTCCTCTACACCCACCTGCCACTTGTGCGCATCGAGGGGCATCATAACTGAGAGCTTCACGTACTCTCTGTCGTCCCTCCTCCTGTCCAGCACCTTCTTCATCTCTGCAGCTCGTTTTGCCGCCTCCTCGATCCTCTTCTCCTCCGACGGAGATCGCTGCAGCTTCAGCTTGAAAGGCTCGCAGACCTCCGCGCTCTTCTGAGTCCAGTGCCAGGGCTCCTCACGGGGAGGGGAGGGCTCCCGTGACGACTCCGAGACCTCAAGGACTTCAGCCGAGGGCTGCAGAATAAGGTGTGAGAAGAGGAGACGGACGAAATCTTATCAACGCGTTCCAGTCCCTCCTCTTCCACTTCGCCTCCTCTCCCCTCCCCTTGATCCTCTCGAACTCTTCTCCTTTTCTCCTTTCCTCCTTTCCTCCTCTCCTCTCCTCCTTTCTCTCTTCTATCAACCTCATCCTCAACCCCTCCGCTCCCTCCTCTCCCTTACATCCTCCCCTCACCTGTCTGGGCTTCGAGAACCACTTGGTGAAGAAGTTCTTCTCCTTGTCAGTACACTTCCCTTGGATCTGACATTTCCACTCGTCTGGACAGACGTAGGCCTCGAAGTCTCCTTCTCCCGAGTTCTTGAACCAAAATTTGGTCGACTCCTTCCCTTCGCACATATGGAAGGGTATGAAACGGATCTTCCGCGGCGCGAGCTCGTCCGGCACCGTCAGCTTTACTTCGGCCCTCCCTTCCTCGTTGATGTAGAAGTTGGAATGCACAGAGTCCTTGCCGTATCTGTGGGGAGCGAGGCGATCAGACGATGACGGGGAGCAGGAGGAGCAGGAGGAGCAGGAGGAGCAGGAGGAGCAGGAGGAGCAGGAGCAGGAGCAGGAGCAGGAGCAGGAGCAGGAGCAGGAGCAGGAGCAGGAGCAGGAGCAGGAGCAGGAGCAGGAGCAGGAGCAGCAGGAGGCCGAGGTGGTTGACGAGGAGAAAAGATGAGGAACGCGATAAGGAAAAGGAAGGGAGCAGAAATCTTGGGACTTCCATTATGAGGAAAGCAAGGCCAGGCCGCAAGGCTCTATCGCAAACACTCCTCCCTCCGTTCCCTCCTTTCTCTCCTCCTCCTCCTCTCCTCCTCGTCTTTATGTTCGTCCTCTCCTCCTCCTCCCTCTCTTCCATCCTGTCACCA
>NW_005434448.1:9702-16092 GCF_000315625.1 Guillardia theta CCMP2712
CCCTCCCTCCCTCCCTCCCTCCCCTCCCCCTCCCCCTCCCCCTCCCCCTCCCCCTCCCCCTCCCCCTCCCCCTCCTCCCTCCTCCCTCCTCCTCCTCCTCCTATCTCACAGGACAAGCTGTCCTCCCTGCTCCTGGATGAGCTTGGCTCCCCGCACCGACGTGATCTTGATCTCGATCTCCTTCTCCTTCTTCGTCGTCAGCACATGCATGTCGAAATCCTCGCTGTAGAGCATCTGCTCCAAGTGAATCGGATCCGCCGCTGTCGGCGTGACCTGCCATGCTCCTTCTCAGCTCCTCCTCCCCGTCTCGCCTCCCATCCCGCCATACCGAGCTCATGCTGTAACTCCTCGTCAGCCTCTTTTGGTATCTCCTTGCCTCCGACGCCGCATGCTGCTCTACCTGCGGCTCCTCCTTCGCCGATCCCCTGCCCAGCCTCCATGTCAAACAAGACGCCTCGTGCGCAATCTCCGCCCTCACCCTCGGAGAGGAGCGAAGGGAGGAAGACGAAGTCCGGCCATGGAGGTTCCATGCGGCGTTTGGTACAGGCATGACGCGGCTTGAAGCTGCAGCGCAAGCGCCTAGAGGACAGCGTTAGAGGAGCAGGACGAGGCATCTCATCAGAGGATTTACAACCTTCCCATCAGTATTCCATCACCCTCCTCTCCCTCCCTTGCCTTGTTTGTATCCTTCCCTTCCCGTTCCTCCCCATTCCTTCCCTCTCCTCCTCCGCCTCCACCTCAGCCTCTCACTCCTACTCATCGTCTCCACCATCACCACACCATCATCATCCTCCTCCTCTTCCTCCTCCTCCTCCTCACCTCCTCCCCCGCCTCCTCCTCTTACCAGCAGCATCGCCGGTTTGCCCGCCATCTTTCCGAACGTAGCAGGGGCAACCTGATTGGCCGAGCAGGGAAGCAGCGGGGGATACAAAAAGTGGAAGGGGGGTAGGGTACCATAGAAATTGTGGGGTGGGGGTGATATCTTACAGGTGAATAGGGGTGAAAGTAATATAGAATTGGACGGGTAATCAGAACAACAAGGGATCCAGAGGGTGGGTCATGGCACACACAGGATACATTGGCAGGGAAATGTGGGGGTGCTGTGGATAAGGGGTGGGTCAATGGATGGGGTGGGTCCTTTCAGTAGCTCCCCCGGAAGATCTAAGGCGGGTATTTAAAAACTATTTGTAGTTAATTTTAAGTTTATTATAAATGTGAAATAAGTACACATATTCATACCAGTTAAATGCAAAATTGATAGAACACACCTTTTTCATATACTAAAATTTGTATATAAAAATATTAGATAATATTATAATTGGTAGCAATTTACAAGTGTAGATTGGGATACTAAAAGTCTTAAAAGTACCCTAACTAGGACGCTCTACTAATATGGCGCCGCTCCTCCTCCTCCTCCTCCTCGTTGGGGGATCCTCTGCCTTCGTTGTTACCCCCTCCTCCTCCTCCCTCTCCTCTTCCTCCCTCTTCATCTCTCCGTCTCCCTCCCTTGTGTCCTCCAGGCTGACCCCATGGCGGACGACGACCCGAAGCTCATCCGGCCTCGGATCCCTTGCTTGCTCGGGGAGGGACGAGAGAGTTCCGGGATGGGTGCATGAGGCAGCTCCTGCGAGGAGAGGCTGGGGATCGTCTGTGCTACTACTCTCAGGGAGAGTCAGGTCCGCTACTCCCTTGATCTCCCTGCTCCCTTACCTTCACTCCCTAATGCGCTCTTCGTTGACTGTCCTCTTTTCCAGGGCGAGATTCTCCCGCACAAGCATGCAGAGCAGTGGCAGCGGGGACAGGAAGTTTGCCGTGGGCGATGCTGTTGAGGCGCAGTGGATAGGAGACGATTCGTGGTACGCCGGGACGATCGAGGGGCTATGGTCGGAGGGGCGGTACGACGTGAAGTGGGCAGACCCGCAGGGAATGGCAGATTGCCAGGCGACGAGCGAGGAGAACATCCGATCGTTCCCCGTGAAGAGCTACTACATGTTCGGGCTGAACTCGCTGGAGCAGGGAGACTACGAGAGTGCATACTTGGCCTTCAGGTGTATCTACATTTGTATGGGGAAGTTCGCGGATACGGAGAGGTACCTGGACGAATTGCTCGCTATTCCTTCCATCCAAGAGCTTGCTCAGTCCCGGAACGATGCGAACTTGATGAAGGAGAGGGAGAGCAGGAAGAAGGCAGGGCAGGCAGGGAGTGTGGAGGAGGAGGAGAAGGCGCCGATGTACTCAGAGGATGAGCTGGAAGGGTTGAGGCAGGAGGCGAAGCAAAATGCTGTGTTGCAGAACATGTGGGGTCAGTACAACACGTTTGTGAACTACCAAGTTGGAAGTTGGCACGGAAGGTGGAAGGAGTACGACGTGAAGGGGGTAAGCGATGGTTGAACGTTTTCCTCCTCCTTGGTCTCGGAACTTCGCTTCTCTTCCCATCCTCTTGACTCTTTCTCCTCCGCTTCATCATCATCATCATCCTCCTCCTCCTCATCATCATCATCATCATCATCATCATCATCATCATCATCATCATCATCATCATCATCATCCACTTGTAAATTCGCATGCTGCTTTCCCCCTTGTGCTGTTCGATGCGCGACTGACCAGCATTTCGTAGTCTCAGGTGCAAGAAGGACGTGAAGTGAGGAGGAGTGAAGTTTTGACGGCCTCCAACGAGGGTCCTGCTCCCTCCTTCAGCCGCGAGATTGTTGGTGTCAACGAGCAGGGAGGGACGGGGGAGTCGACCAGGAGCGCTGGCTCGTTCTATCCCTCCTCCCTCGCCTCCTGGTTCGTCGGCAACGCCTTCACCTTCTCGAGAACGAGCGAGCAGGGAGGAAACGATCTGCTGGACCTTCAGGTGGGGCTGCGGCATGAGGACATGAAAGCTTCTTGCATCTTCTCCTACCAGAGGAGGAAGGAGGAGGAGGGGACTTGGGAGCTGGTGCGCATGTCGGTGGGGAGGGAGAAACTTGGGTCGATGCCCAAAGGAGACGAGTACGTTCTGTTCAGGGAGGAGAAGGGGAGGATGGAGGACGGGGCTGAGCTCAGCGGTCCTGCGGACAGGTTGAGCACGAACTACACCCCGATGCCGGGGAAGGAAGGCGTGATGACGGTGGAGGCGGAGGGAGGGATCGCAGTACAAGGACCAGCTGTGCTGTCGGAGAAGGATGGAGAGAGGAGGGAGGTTGTGATCTCGTGGTCGACACCCTCGACGGAGGTGAGGAGGAGGAAGAGCAAGAGGAGAGGGAGGAGGAGGGAGAGGAGGAGGAGAAGGAGGAGGAGGAGAAGGAGGAGGAGAGGGTGAGAGAGAAGAGGACGGAGAAGGAAGGGAAAGAGCGTTAAGTGCGAGATAGGGAGGGACAGAAGGGCAGAGAAGGTAGGAGGATGGGGAGTTCAGTGGTGGGTAGCAGGAGCAGGGAGCAAGCGCAAGGAGCAAGGATATCAGGTCGAGGGAAGAGGGGCGGCAGGAGCAGGAGCAGGAGCAGGAGCAGGAGCAGGAGCAGGAGCAGGAGCAGGAGCAGGAGCAGGAGCAGGAGCAGGAGCAGGAGCAGGAGCAGGAGCAGGAGCAGGAGCAGGAGCAGGAGCAGGAGCAGGAGCAGGTCGAGGGAGGAGAATGACGAGGAGGGGGAGGGAGGAGTGACTCTGGTATCGCAGGGAATCGCATGGGACGGGAAGGATAGGATCATCCCAGCTCTCAAGTATCGCTGTGCTCGGGTGTTCAAGGGGGCGTCGGATGAGCTGGAGCTGCTGTCAGTGACGGAGACAAGGGGTTGAGGAGGAGGAGGAGGGAGGAGGAGGAGGAGGAGGAGGAGGAGCGTCTGGTAGTATGACAGAGCAGGAGAGAATGAAGAGAGATGGGAATGAAGAAGAAAGAGACGATGGTGGCGGCGGGTGATGAACATGATGATAATGTACACGACGATGACGATGATGACGATGACGCTGATTGAGATGATGATAATGATAATGATGATGATGATGTACATGATGATGATTGAGATGGAGATGGTTGAGATGATGACGATGATGTACATGATGTGCATAGTGATAACGTACATAATGATGATGATGATGATGATTGACATGTACAAGATTTCTCTCTTTTCTTCATCATTTCTTCTCGTCGCATCACAAGCTGCTTCACCTCGCCTCCACGATCTTGACTGAAATCATTCTCTCGCGATTTGAATTCTTCTCTTTCATAATTTTATTTCTTGTCCCATATTTTCAATTTCTCTAGCCTTTTCCGATCCCTTCCTTTCACCTCCCGTACATGAGTTGTCTTGACCCTGGTAGACTCACAAGAGGCTCGTCGACTAGAACTTGACCAGTCAAACTTCTCTTGACCTGACAAACAATAGTAAGAGAGATCAAAACCACTATCAATCATCATCATCATTCAATCATCATCATCTCCATCATCATCATCACCATCATCATCATCATCATCATTCAATCATCATCATCTCCATCACCATCATCTCCATCATCATCATCATCATCTCCACCATCTCCAACACATCTCCATCATCATCATCATCACCACCATCTCCATCATCATCATCATCATCATCATCATTCAATCATCATCATCTCCATCATCATCATCATCTCCATCATCTCCATCATCATCATCATCATCTCCACCACCACCACCACCACCACCATGTATCCCACCTTCAGGTTCGGCCCAATCAAATAGGCAACAACAGCTCCTCCGATGGCTCCGCCTGCCGACAATCAAATCAGCGAGAAGGAAATGGAGGAGGAGGAGACGAGGACGAAAACGGGAACGAGGAGATTTCGAGAGGAGGGAGACTAGGAGGAAAAGGACGAGGAAGAGGAACAAGAGGCTAGAGGGGTGGAGAGGAACGAGACGGAGAAGAAGAAGACAGGCAGGCAGGCAGGCAGGCAGGCAGGCAGACAGACAGACAGACAGACAGGCAGGTAGGTAGACAGACAGACAGACAGGCAGGCAGACAGACAGACAGACATGGATAGAAATAACAGCAGTCAAACTCTCCTCTCAACCATCGAACAAGTGAGTCAGACACATAGCACAACACAACGAGCATGTCAAACTTCACCGATGTGCCCCCAGTTGTCTATGTTGCTTCCTGGAGCGAGCCCGATAATAAGGTTGAGAATCTGGTAAAAGTTGAGAATGGAATGAAGGTTGAAGACAAGGACGGGCGTCGGAGATACATCAGCAGCGCTAGCAGGAGTGAGGAGGTGGTGGTGCATTAGTGGGAAGAGAGGGAGGGGAGGAGAGGAGGGGAGGAGAGCAGGAGGGGAGAGGGGAGGGAGGGGAGGATGGGGAGAGGGGAGGAGGAGTGGGAGGGGAGGAAGGGAGGGGAGGAGAGAGGGAGAGGGAGGGAGAGGGAGAGGGAGGAACGAGCGAGCAGAGGATGAGGGAGAGGCAAGGGAGGTGAAGAGGAGGATATATTGTTGAGGTGGAAACTTTGCACTCACGCATGTCTGTATGATGCCATTGAGCATGTAGCGCGATCGATCACCAAAGATGTCCTGATGCCTGAAAGAAAAATGAACATGAAGGGAACGGACATGAGAAAGAAAGGACAAGAGGGAGAGAGAAAGAAACTGTGCTCATGTTCTCCTCTCACCCCTCCCCTCCTCTCCTCTCCTCTCCTCTCCTCTCCTCTACTCACCCCTTCCCTCCTCTCCTCTCCTCTCTCCTCCTGACCTCTTCTGCCCCCTCCCCTCCTCTCCTCTCCTCTCCCCTCCCCTCCATTCCTCTCCTCTCCCCTCCCTCCTGAACTCTCCCCTCCCCTCCCCTCCCCTCCCCTCCTCTTCTTCTCTCCTCTCACACCTTGCAAGAAAGACTCCCAATGCTCCGACTAATCCGAAGATTGCACCCGATGCTCCGACACTCGGAATGAGCTGTGGGGACGTCAGATCGGCCAGACAGGACACAACCGGACAGGACAGGACAGGAGGGAAGAGAGAGGAGAGAAAGGGGAAATACGAGACGAGAGGAGAGGAGAGGAGAGGAGAGGAGAGGAGAGGAGAGGAGAGGAGAGGAGAGGAGAGGAGAGGAGAGGAGAGGAGAGAGGAGAGTAGAGAGAGAGAGAGAGAGAGAGAGAGAGAGAGAGAGAGAGAGAGAGAGAGAGAGAGAGAGAGAGAGAGAGAGAGAGAGAGAGAGAGAGAGAGAGAGAGAGAGAGAGAGAGAGAGAGAGAGAGAGAGAGAGAGAGAGAGAGAGAGAGAGAGAGAGAGAGAGAGAGAGAGAGAGAGAGAGAGAGAGAGAGAGAGAGAGAGAGAGAGAGAGAGAGAGAGAGAGAGAGAGAGAGAGAGAAAGAGGATAGGAGAAAGAGGATAGGAGAAAGAGGATAGGAGAACTGGTGCACCTCTTTGCGGGTCTTGTCCTGCTT
>NW_005434448.1:16192-31720 GCF_000315625.1 Guillardia theta CCMP2712
AGAGGAGAGGAGAGGAGAGTAGAGGAGAGGAGAGGAGAGGAGAGGAGAGGAGAGGAGAGGAGAGGAGAGGAGAGGAGAGGAGAGTAGAAGGACAGAAACAGGGACAGGGATTCAAGAGAAGAGAAAAGTAGAATCTTCCTTTGGTCCAAAGTAAAAGGATGCGACATTCCCAGCGATTCCAGCGAGGAGATACCTGAGAAGGGAAGATAGTTTGAGAGACGAGTGAGGAGAACAGAGAGAGGAGAGACAGAGAGAGAAAGAGAGAAAGACGCACAGGTTTAGACAGCAGCAGCAGGGCCAAGGGAGAAAGGAAAGAAGGAAGTGAAGGAAGTGGAGCAGGAGCAGCAGGAGCAGCAGGAGCAGCAGGAGCAGCAGGAGCAGCAGGAGCAGCAGGAGCAGCAGGCATACGTGATGACTGTCCTCTCTGTGCCGAAGTATCTCTCAACCTGAGTGAAATAAGCACTTGTTGAGCAGCAGCAACAGCAGCAGCAGCATTATGAGATCTTGACGGCACGTAAACGAGGAGGAGGAGGAGGAGGAGGAGGAGGCGGAGGAGGAGGAGGAGGAGGAGCAGCAGCAGCAGCAGCAGCAGTCAGAGAGCAGGATGGGACCTGTGGTCCTATCGCGTTGAGGGAGAAGCAGTTGACGAGGATGTGGGAGAGCGAGCCATGGAGAAAGATGGGAGTGAGAAGCCGATAGTACCTAAAACCAACATGAGGTCACGGATCAAACCACGTCATCATCATCGGAACTCACTGCCTTTCGTACACGATCATGCTCGTGATCTTGGCTCCGGCTTCTAGGAGAGCCCCTTGGGTGAGAAGCTGACTGTGTTCGCTCCCCAGTCACTGCGACGGGAGTCTTGCACTCCCCTCCTTGACTTACAGCAAGAAAACTACCACGTTGACGATCAAGAAGAAGTCTGTGACAGCCCTGCTGCTCCTGCTCCTGTGGCCGCTGGCGATCAAGCCTGTGCTCAAGGATGAGAACGAGTCCGAGAAGTCTCCTCCTCTCCTCCCCTCCCCTCCCCTCTCCCCTCCCCTCCTCTCCTCCTCTCCCCTCCCCTCCTCTCCTCCTCCCCTCCTGCTCTCCTCTCCTCTCCTCACATGCATCTCCACCGACGGACAGCATTCCCGCCCTTGCAAATCGGCTCACTTTCGACAAGGAGAAACGAACCTCCTCCTCCTCAGGGCCCCCCACGTTGCTCCGTCCCCACCACCCCGTCACGACCCTCCCGTTCCCGCTGCCTCCAACATCTCCAAGTTGGACAGGATGGACCTCAACGCTGGCTGCCGAGATCTTGTGCTGACGACCGAGGTGAAGGGGAGAGAGGGGACGGAGGTTTGGCCCCGCTGCCCACGTCCGCGCCTGCATCGACTGAGCTCCTCTGAAGCTCAGAGGGGTAGAGAACGCCTCGCTGCTCGTCATTACGGAGAGGAGCAGGAAGCAAGAGAGGGAGAATGAGAGCGAGGAGGAGGGAGGAGGGAGGAGCATCGCGCAACAAGGGAGAGTAACTTGATTCGACCAGTCCTCGTGCTGAGAAGCGCCTCTGATGCCGCGCCTGGACATCGAGAGAAATATCGAGACGTCAGTGAAGCCTCGTATGACTGTTGTTGAGCTCTCTGTATCATGCATGCGACCATGGAATCGAAAAGATACAAAAAGGGTCCTCCTTTCAACCCTCCCCTGCAGGGTGATGGTACGGTCGTCAACCATCGACTATCTTCTGTTGCTTCATGCATCTTGCACGACAAACATGACGAATCTACCTCTGACCCCTTTGTGTTGACATGCTTTCCCTCATACCTCCTACGGTCCTGAGACCCTCTCCTGACAAACATCTTCCTTCAAGTCCCTCTGATCCACTTCTTCCCCGCAGTTCACTAGCTCTGCTCCTTCACGTCCTCGTCTTCTTGTCCTTGATCCCTCTTCCCCCTTCTTCATTCCTCCTCCTCCTCCTCCTCCTCCTCCTCCTCCTCCTCCTCCTCTTTCTATCCCAATCGCCGCATTGACGGAGCGGGGGGGCCGCTTCTTACAGCAAAATCCTCCCCACCCTAGCACACACCCCTCCTGAAGTACCCCCTACCCCCCATCTAATGCACATACCCCTTCATATGAATGGATCTCCAGTAGATCACATAGGGTACATCATGTACCCCATGAGGATGACTACCCCAACACAATGCATCCCTACCCACCATATTTTGGACGCCGGGAGTCACCGGCCGGCTGGGCCGGGCCGGCGGCAGAACTTGATGACTCGGACTGAGCGGCTTTTGCACCGGGCCCGGGCCGCCGGGCCCCGCCGCCGGCGTCCGGAAGGCATCAACTAGCTCGTACTGATCTTTTTAACTTTGAGAAAAGAGGATTGGGTTTACTATTGAATTATCTGGAAAACTTTGAAACTTTAGGTAAGCAACAATCCCCCAAAGTTTCAAACTTTTAGGGATCAAACAGTGGACAACCGTTCACCCCCAACTCGGAAGTCAGTACGAACAGTTTACTCAAAGTTAAGTTAAAATCAGTACTAGGACAATCTTATAATTCCCTATACCCCATGGACCCTCTAAACATGCGACAAGTACCCCTGCCGTTGCCAATCTGTCATGGAAGACTGGGTAGGGTACAGCGAGTAGGGGTGTTATATTAGTAAATATCAGGGGTGAAGCCACTAAAAGAGCCCCTTTGGCTCGAGGGGTGGGTAGGGAGTTGGTGACATAACAGAGACAGGCGGAAGAACTCACAGGGGAAAAGCAGAGGGATGAAGAAGACGCACAAGACTGTGACGAACAGAAAGTAAGAGAAAGATACAAGAGAAGCTGAGACAGACAGACAGACAGGCAGACAGACAGACAGACAGGCAGACAGACAGACAGACAGACAGACAGACAGACAGACAGACAGACAGACAGACAGACAGACAGACAGACAGACAGACAGACAGACAGACAGACAGACAGACAGACAGACAGACAGACAGACAGACAGACAGACAGGCAGGCAGGCAGGCAGGCAGACAGACAGACAGACAGACAGACAGACAGACAGACAGACAGACAGACAGACAGACAGACAGACAGACAGACAGACAGGCAGGCAGACAGACAGACAGACAGACAAAGGGAGAGAGAGAGAGGGAGATAGAGATGGAGGGCGAGGGAGAGGGAGGGAGAGAGTGTGTGGGAGAGAGACAGAGAGACAGAGAAGGAAAAGCACAGAAACAAGTGACTACTAAGCAACCATGCGACAACCATCTTTTGAGACACTGATGCACAAGACCCCTTGGAACGTTCACGATGACTTTTTGTTGGTGCTCCTTCTCTGTACATGCATGATGCATGCCACACCGGCCGCTGCATTATGGAGCAGGTCCTGCGGGGGATGTACCTTCAGAGTATCAGCGGATGGGAACTTGACAAGGACAGGAAATTGCACGACAACGTGTACGTCAGTAGATTTGAGCTATGCTGGCATTCGACGAATAGACGAAGGTGTCTTCAACAACACTTGGAGCTTGACTGAAATACGTCTCTCCGGCAACAAGCTGACGAGCGTACCTGCGACGGTCTTCGCCGGCCTTGCTAGCCTTCAGTACTTGTATCTCTCCTCCAACAAGCTGACGAGCATACCTGAGACGGTCTTCGCCGGCCTTGCTAGCATCCGGGTCCTGATTCTCTCCGGCAACGAGCTGACGAGCGTACCTGAGACGGTCTTCGCCGGCCTTGCTAGCCTTCAGTACTTGTATCTCGACAACAACAAGCTGACGAGCGTACCTGCGACGGTCTTCAACGGCCTTGCCAGCCTCCAGACCTTGTATCTCTCCTCCAACAAGCTGACGAGCGTACCTGAGACGGTCTTCAACGGCCTTGCCAGCCTCCGAAGCTTGTATCTCGACAACAACGAGCTGACGAGCGTACCTGAGACGGTCTTCGCCGGCCTTGCTAGCCTCCAGACCTTGTATCTATACGACAACGAGCTGACGAGCATACCTGCGACGGTCTTCGCCGGCCTTGCCAGCCTCCAGACCTTGTATCTCTCCTACAACAAGCTGACGAGCGTACCTGAGACGGTCTTCGACGGCCTTGCCAGCCTCCGAAGCTTGTATCTCTCCTACAACGAGCTGACGAGCGTACCTGAGACGGTCTTCGACGGCCTTGCCAGCCTCCAGTACTTGTATCTCTCCTCCAACAAGCTGACGAGCGTACCTGCGACGGTCTTCGCCGGCCTCACCAGCCTCCAGACCTTGTATCTCTCCGGCAACGAGCTGACGAGCGTACCTGAGACGGTCTTCACCGGCCTTGCCAGCCTCCAGACCTTGTATCTCTCCTCCAACAAGCTGACGAGCGTACCTGAGACGGTCTTCAACGGCCTTGCCAGCCTCCAGACCTTGTATCTCTCCTCCAACAAGCTGACGAGCGTACCTGCGACGGTCTTCGCCGGCCTTGCCAGCCTCCAGTACTTGTATCTATACGACAACGAGCTGACGAGCATACCTGCGACGGTCTTCGCCGGCCTCACCAGCCTCCAGAGCTTGTATCTCTCCTCCAACAAGCTGACGAGCGTACCTGAGACGGTCTTCGACGGCCTTGCCAGCCTCCAGACCTTGTATCTCTCCTCCAACAAGCTGACGAGCGTACCTGCGACGGTCTTCAACGGCCTTGCCAGCCTCCAGACCTTGTATCTATACGACAACGAGCTGACGAGCATACCTGCGACGGGCTTCAACGGCCTTGCCAGCCTTCAGACCTTGTATCTCTCCTCCAACGAGCTGACGAGCATACCTGAGACGGTCTTCGCCGGCCTTGCCAGCCTCCAGACCTTGTATCTCTCCGGCAACGAGCTGACGAGCGTACCTGAGACGGTCTTCGCCGGCCTTGCCAGCCTCCAGACCTTGTATCTCTCCGGCAACGAGCTGACGAGCGTACCTGAGACGGTCTTCGCCGGCCTTGCCAGCCTCCAGACCTTGTATCTCTCCTCCAACGAGCTGACGAGCATACCTGAGACGGTCTTCGCCGGCCTTGCCAGCCTTCAGTACTTGTATCTCTCCTCCAACAAGCTGACGAGCGTACCTGAGACGGTCTTCGCCGGCCTTGCTAGCCTCCAGACCTTGTATCTCTCCTACAACGAGCTGACGAGCGTACCTGAGACAGTCTTCAACGGCCTTGCCAGCCTCCAGACCTTGTATCTCTCCTACAACAAGCTGACGAGCGTACCTGCGACGGTCTTCGCCGGCCTTGCCAGCCTCCGAAGCTTGGGTCTATACGACAACAAGCTGACGAGCGTACCTGCGACGGTCTTCGCCGGCCTTGCCAGCCTCCGAAGCTTGAGCTTAGACTTCAACGAGCTGACGAGCATACCTGAGACGGTCTTCGCCGGCCTCACCAGCCTCCAGACCTTGTATCTATACGACAACGAGCTGACGAGCGTACCTGAGACGGTCTTCAACGGCCTTGCCAGCCTTCAATACTTGTATCTCGACAACAACAAGCTGACGAGCATACCTGAGACGGTCTTCGCCGGCCTTGCTAGTGTCCAGACCTTGTATCTCTCCGGCAACGAGCTGACGAGCGTACCTGAGACGGTCTTCAACGGCCTTGCTAGTCTCCAGTATCTGAATGTTTCCTCTAACGAGCTGACGAGCGTACCTGAGACGGTCTTCGACGGCCTTGCCAGCCTCCAGACCTTGGATCTCTCCTACAACAAGCTGACGAGCGTACCTGAGACGGTCTTCGCCGGCCTTGCCAGCCTCCGAAGCTTGTATCTCGACAACAACGAGCTGACGAGCGTACCTGAGACGGTCTTCGCCGGCCTTGATAGTCTGTGGCGGCTGGATCTCCACAGCAACCGCCTTGCAAGCCTTGCTCTCAGCCTCTTCTATGACTGCCATGACCTCATGGAGCTCTACCTCAACAACAACCTGCTCTCCGGCCTCCTGCCCGGATCTCTCGACGGGCTTGTCAGCCTTGAAGCCTTGTATCTTCACAGCAATCAGCTCGCTGATATCTCTTCCGACGTCTTCGCCCAGCTCTCATCGCTCACAACCCTCACTCTTCATAACAACCGACTCTCCAGCTTGTCGCCAGGAGCCTTCGCCGGCCTTGCTCGGCTCACTACCTTGTCCATACATCACAATCGCCTCACCCGCCTCTCGCCCGGAGCCTTTCAAGGCCTGTCGACCCTCGCTACGCTGGACCTCCATGACAACCACTTGACAAGTCTCACGGCAGGCGCGCTCACCGGCCTTGACGCCATGCGGGCGTTGGATCTCTCCAGCAACAAACTCGCTGACCTGCCTGCCCAAGCGCTTCACAACCTCACCGGCTTGCGCAACCTCTCGCTTGACGATAACCAGCTCACCAGCTTGTCAGCTGGAGTGTTGGAGCCCCTCGCGGGTCTAGAGTACTTGTGGTTGAGCCACAACAGGCTGGCTGAGGTGCCAGCTGGGCTCGGCTCTCTCGCGAGCCTCCGGTACCTCCTGCTGGACCACAACCCCTTGACGTCGCTCGACGTCAGCCTGCTGGACAACAAGCCCGACCTGCGAGCGCTGGGTGTCAACTCCGACGCCTTCAAGGCCCTCTCTGCCCAGAGGCCAAGCGTGCTCGAGACGCTGCTGGAGCTCTGGCTGTGCAAGTCTGACGACGACCAGGATCAGAGCGCTGCTGGAGAGCTGCTGGACAAGCTGAGTCAGCTGACCGGCTTGTATCTCTTCGGCTTCGATCAGTCGCTCATCCATGCTGGCATGCTCAGCTCGCTCTCGAGCGTGCGAGTCCTGTGGCTTGAGGACAACCTCCTCGACCAGCTCCCGCCCGGCACCTTCGACCAGCTGCCGAGCCTGCAGTCTCTCTACCTCATCCACAACGGTCTGACGGCTGTACCGGTCGCTGCTCTCAGCAACCTCAGCGGCTTGACGGAGCTGCACATAGTCAACGACGGCATCACGAGAGTGCCAGCAGGAGCCTTCAGGTCCTTGTCAGGGCTGAGGACGTTGGATCTGTCAGGCAATCTGATCTCGAGCATCGAAGCAGAAGCCTTTGACAACCTGGACAACGTGCGACAGCTGGACCTCTCTAACAACAGACTCGTCATGCTTGACGTAGCGGAGCTGCGCGGGCTTGGAAACTCAGATTGGATGTCAATCTATCTCTACGACAACCCCATCGCCTACATATCGGTGCAGAACAACTTCTCGCCTCGTATCATCTACATCCTAGGCAGTCACAAGCTTTTATGCTACAACCGCATGTGGAAAGCTTTCTACAATGGCCTTGAGGGTTTCATGTACAAACGCTACATGCATGGACAAGTCTTGCTGCAACAATATGACTATGACTATCTCCCGCTGACGCTACCAGCCTGCCGCGATCAGACGAGCAACGGACCACTACCTGCATCGTCAACCGTCAAGCTATCAGCTCCAGTCTCCACCACCCCGCCAGCTCCCCTCATCACTACCCCTCCACCTGCTGTAGACACAACTCCGAGGCCCCTCAGGTCAGACAACTCATCGCTGGCTCCGAGGACAGTCGCTGCTGTCTCTACTCTCATCGCCTCCTCCACCGCCGTCGCTGCCACCACCATGATCACCAGCGCCATGGTCTCCGCCGCCCTCCCAGCCGTCTCCTCGGTCAGCGGTACCGCCGCGTCCGCGTCCGTGTCAGCGTCCACGTCAGCATCGACATCGGCTTCGTCGGGGAGGAGCGGGTCGTTGGCGCTGTCTCTGATCCTTCAGACTCAGTTCATCTCCATCAGTGATCGGATCGCCGGAGGGTCAGGCACGCAGGAGATCGACTCGCTCGCAAGCAAGCTCCGTTGGTCCAACTACTACTTCTTCCCTCTCTTTCCCAGCTCCCTCAACGACCCCAGGTGCGCCGACGCCATGCGGTCTGACAACGAGCTGCTGTCGACGGTCGTGGCTTGTGCTGGGGCCCTGGTGGTCACGTCGCTGCTTCGAGTGTCTGTGAGCAAGCTGTACGTGTACTGGAGGGAGGGCAAGCTCTCGGACGAGGTCTTGACGACTCCGTTTCTAGCTTGGGAGCTGCCGGTGGCCGTCACTCAGGTCCAGGGCTTGTCGCTGTCGGCTGCTCTAGCTACGAGCAGCGGGTGTGTCATGTACGTTGTGTTGGGAGCGGTGCTGCTGCTGCTGCTGCTGCTGGAGCTTGCTGCCATGCTCTACTCGGTGGCTCGCGGGCGTGCCTCAGACATCGTGTGGACCGCCAGGTCTCGTCGAGTCGCGTGGGCTGAGGCCAGGGAGGCGCTGGGGCAGCTGGGGACGAGGCCGTTGACCGAGGTCACTGAGGCGATGAGCGCTGTCTTGGCGCGGGGGTCGTGGAAGATCGACGAGAGGAGAGACCGGCAGCTGGCGTCATGGCTGTACGTGAAGCGGTTCGGAGCGCTGCTGGAGGAGGTTTGCCAGCACGCGTGGTGGTATGGGCTGTACTCCATCGCTGTGCGAGTCGTCTACTCCTTGACTGTGTCTCTGCCGATGGTCGACGAGACGAGGACGGGGATCATGTCAGGCTTGCTGCTGCTGGACCTCGTCTTGCTCGTCGCCTTCACTCCTCAGCTGGATTGGCTCGCTTGGCTGTCGCAGCTGCTCGCAGCTCTCGGCAACTTTGGCATCTGCTTGTCCTTCCTGGCGGCCTCGATCTGGACGGTGAAGCCGGAGACCCTCAACCAGACGTTCATCGTCTGCCTACTCGTCTCCATGATGCCCATGATATTTCTCAGCTTGTGCAAGGACGCTTACAAAGCTTTCAGCGCCGTCTCGGTCATCTCGAGGAAGCGCAAGCAGATGACGCGCGTGTCGCATGAAGACCCTGCTGCAGCAGGGGATGAAGTCAACGATGGGAAGGAGGAAGAGCGAGAGCAGGAGGGGGCTGTGCTGCATGTGATCGTGGGAGAAGGTTAGTGTCAGCCGCTAACTCACTGATGACGCTAGCTAGACCCATCAGCACAGATTGTACCCAACGGTCAATAAACCAGCTCAGAAGCCAATACCTCCCCGGCTGACCTCCGTCTCTAGCTGGGCTCTGACCTGGACGCTTCCAGCTGCTGCTGCAGGCTCGACATGCACATCGACGCTCTCCGTCCCTGCCATGGCAGCAGCAGGCAGACGCGGTCGCCGGCTGCCCTCCTGCTCTCCTACTCTGAGAGCATCGACTGGGGCTTCTACCTTGCGCTACGTGCTGCTCTCCTACAGCCTTGTTAACCCTCGCCTCGTCTGCTTCCTCAGGTCGAGCCTTCGCCCTTGTCAGCTGATGCTAAGCAGGAGCAGGAGCAGGAGCAGGAGCAGGAGTAGGAGCAGGAGCAGGAGCAGCGCGGCAGGACTTCAGGAAGAGCAGGAGCAGGAGCAGGAGCAGGAGCAGGAGCAGGAGCAGGAGCAGGGGCAGGGGCAGGAGAAGGAGAACGAACAGAAGTAGCAGCGCGACAGGGTCCCAGGAGGAGGAGAAGGAGGACTGCTGCTGCTCCTCCAACAACAACAACAACGAAAGCCTGGGGGTGGGAGACAAAAACAAGGGTGCTTCGACTAGAGGTCCTTAGAACATCTTGAATCATCTCGTACTCGTTTTGAGTACTAAAGGAAACACTCGGACTCCGAGTTGGCCCGGGCTTCAGGCTCGTACCGGGCCGGGCCACGCCGGCACAAGTAGTAGCAGCCTGCCAGAGTGAATTGAGATCGATCGGCAATGCTCATCGGCCGGCCCGTCCGACCGGGACTCAGCGGGCCCGGCCCGGCCGACGGCTCTGTGGCCGAGCGGCGCTGTGCGTTATGACCGTTACGTGTTTTATGTTCAACAACCGTTACATGACTCGTTACAAATACTCGTGGCGCGCAGCTGGCGGAAATGAGGGAGGAGAGGAGGGAGGGGAGAGAAGAGGAGAGGAGAGGAGGAGAGGAGGAGAGGGGAGGGAAGAGGAGAGAAGATAAGAAGAGACGATATGGGAGGAGAAGATTGGGGAGAAGGAGGCGGAGAGGAGAGGGAAGCGAAGAGTGGAGGAGAGTGGAGTGTGGAGTCAGGAGAGAGATAAATTCAAAGGAGAAGGGTGAAGGAGTGGGGAGAAGAAACAATGGAATATGATGCTGGTGGAGAGCATATTTTGGCAGTGGCACACATTGAAATGAGTCAGACCAAAGAGGACAGGACCAGCAGTGGAGATTGGAGGTATGATGTTCAACATCTTTTTTGACACGTTGAGAGATTTGAAGGGAGTTGAATTTAGGTTATGACAGGGAAGCAGAAACTAGGATCATGAGTTGAGGAGACCGATCGAAATTGTTGTTCACTGGCAACAGATGTCTGAGAGGAGAAGAGATGGATGAAGAGGAGACAGAAGAAGTATTCCCTGATTTTACAAAGAAGTTCATGTCACAGACTCCAACTTTAGACCTCCACCTTTCTATCTGATCGCTCCGAATATTTGTTGATCGTTGTATGGCAGTGCGGTGGAAAGGAGCTGGAGACAGGCGAAGAATCATCCGCTGGCAGTGAGGGACCGTTCTGCAGGCCCCGGAGTGCGTCGGAGAGTTTCCCTTGCCCCATCCCTCACCCCCTGCTGCAGGAATCCATTCCGCCTTCTGTCCTGAAAATCTGCAGAAATGCTCCCAACCCCTGGACTCTATCGTCATAGAAGCGGATTCATTCCGGATTATCTCAGGAGAGCCATGTCAGGCTGACTTTGTGCAACTGCCGAGCTTCTGACGACGGTGGTTGCAGAAAATACTCGCAGATGGACCTTGAGAACGCGTCGTGGCAGATGGTCACGTTGTGTATCGACCCGAAGCGCGTCTATAAGCACACGTGCTTCCATAAGCGTGAGGAGATAGCGTCTCTTCCTGAACTCTGTTAGTAACCCTGTGGGAGCAGAAACGAAGAACCAGTGGGCAAGGGATGACCCTGGTTTCACGGTGACTGATCCTCCTTTCTACAGCTGTTGGAGTAGAGCTTGCTGATTGCCGTGAACAGGTCTTGTGTATATTCTTCCTGTTGGTTGCTGCTGTCGCATACACCATTGCGTTCCGAGTCACAAACCCTGGAGCCTTCATAAGGCTGGTGAGTGGAAGTTGAATGTGTTCCTCCTCCTCCTCTCACTTGCCCTCCCCTCCCTCAGGTCCTTGGGGCTGTTTGCTTCGACTTCTTGTTCGTTGGAGCTCTGCTGGCGACTCTTACATGGTGTGGAAGAGGGAGGGAGGGAGGGAAGAGAGGGAAGGGAGGGAGGGAGGGAGGCTGGGATGGCAGCCCCGGGGGAAAGGGGAGATAGGCGGAAGAGGGCGAGAGTGGAGGGTAGAGAAGGTGAACATGGGGAGGAGGGGAGGGTGAAGATGAGGAGCGAGGAAATGATTGGATTTTGCAGGGCCATCGCCAACAAGTATTTGAGGGTCAGGACTCTTCACAGTGTGGAGCAGAAGGTTACGACTGGATTTTTCATCGGCTAAGTAGCAACTAACATGGGACTGCAGGTGGAATGGTTGTATGCTTTCGATATCCATTGCAACGCTTTCTTTCCTCTGTAATGATCCTCCAAGTTGCTGTACACCTTGACTCACCACTGACCTCGGTTCCAGCTTCCTCATGTTATATGTCTTGCAGTTTTTCCTTCTTCCGATACTTCTCAGTAACCGACTTTCTTTATCTTCTCCGAGCTGTTCTGACCGAAGGGATGGCAGAAGGAGGATTTTTTGCAACTCTCGTTTCGAATTCTCTCTTCCTGTTTGCATTTGGGTGCGTGCTTGTCAACGTCTGTTTGCAACAATCTCGCTGATCCTCCTTCAGATATTACCATTACATCACTTTTTTGGGCTATCAAGGTGTAGAATGTTGATTGTTGTTGAACTTTTTCCTTTGCTCCTATGATTGCTCCTCCTCCTCCTCCTCCTCCTCCTCCTCCTCCTCCTCAAGATCATCGTCATCATTGACATTTCTCCTTCATCTTTTTTACTTCTCCTTACTGCTTCCATCCAACAGCACTTCCTTTCTTGGAGAATAGTGTATATTTCCTCTACCCCGTCGCCCTCCTCCTCGTCGGTGAGTTAATTTTTCTTTCTGCTTACCACCTGCTCCTGCTCCTGCTCTTGCTCCTCCTCGTCTTCCCACTCCTGCTCCTGCTCCTGCTCCTGCGCCTCTCCTTCTTGTGCTCCTGTTCCTTCCTTCCTTGACTTCCATCTCCTCCCTCTCTCCTCCATTTCTATCTTCCAGCTCTTTCAATAATTTTTTCTTTCAGGATACATCTTTTCACTCATCCTCAACATCAATTGTACGATGTTTGCATTGGGGTTGTACTTCGGATCATGATTCTGAAAATTCAATGAAGTGGAACAAAACATTTCTCCCCTGTGCCCTCAGTCTCCTTCACATATCTCCCCGCTAACATCGGCAGCAATCCTGTCGACCTCCTCCTCCTCCTCCTCCTCCTCCTCCTCCTCCTCCTCCTCCTCCTCCTCCTCCTCTCCCCTCGCTCCTGACCGACTGCTGGGTCAAGTTGCTCCCTCCAGTCTTGCCAGCATTGCCCGCGTCCTCTTGGCGTCTAGAGGAGAGAGCGAGGAAAAGACGTGCCGTCGAAGAAGCTGCGAGCTTGACGTTAGCGCAGGAGGCAGATGGAAGTCGACGAGGACGGGGGGCGATGGCCATAGCAAAGGATGAAGGAGGGGAGGGAAGGAGGAGGAGATGGAAGGGAGCTGTGGGGAGGAGGGGGAGGGTGAGCAGCAGGAGCATGGTGATGGAGGAAGGGGGGAGGGCGGCGGCGGCGGCGGGGGAATCAAATAGGAGCCTAGGAAGAGCGAGGAGGACTGGAAAATGAAAGGGAATAGGTGAGCGAGGAGGAGGAGGAGGAGGAGGAGGAGCAGGAGTTTTGGGTTTGTACCTCGAGAGATTTTAGTCCGCTGAACTTGCTAGGACCTTCGTCCCTGCTCAACCACGCGAGAATCTGAAAGGAGACTGAGGGGCAGAGCAAGATGGGGGTTGGGAAAACGAGGAGCGAGTGGATGGGGAGATTAGAGAAAGGGAAGCAAGAAGGAAGGGGAGGAGCATGAAAAGGATAGGAAGTAGGAGTAGAAGGAGGGGAAGGAGGAGGAGGAGGAGGGGAAGGTGAAGGAGGGGCGGGGGGGGAGGGCGATGGTTAGAAGTCAACCAGCATTTCTCGCCACTCTGCCACTTGAGGAGTTTCGAAGGCTTCAAAGTTGAAATTCCAACCTTAAAGAAAATGTTGAGTGGAAGACGCGGAGAGGGAGGTAGAGGAGGAGGTAAGGTAGAGGAGAAGGTAAGGTAGAGGAGGAGGAGGAGGAGGAGGAGGAGGAGGAGGAGGAGGAGGAGGAGGAGGAGGAGGAGGAGGAGGAGAGGCGCTGAACGATAGATACGGAGGAAGGGGAAGGTAAGGGAAGAGAGCAAGAGTGATGGCAAGGAGGAGAAAGGAGAAGAAGAGAGAGGGAAGGGGGCAGGAAGAGGAGGAGGGAGGAGGGAGAGGTAGGGAGATAAGAGCATGGAAGTTATTTTTACCTTGCAGGCATCTTTCCCATTGGCGGGGCATACGAGCCAGACGAGTCTGAATGATCGAAGATTCCGATGCTGATGTTAAACCCTGCAAAGCGACAAGATTAGAAACATGTGGTGATAGGAAGAGAGGAGAAGGAGGGGAGGGGAGGGGAGGAGAGGGGAGGAGAGCATTTGAGAAGGTATGCGATAGTTAGGAAACAAAATTGATAGAACAACATTCAGGCTGATGGTATCAGAGCAGAGGGACTGGATGATGGAAAGACAGTTTTTCCCCTTCATCACCTGACTTTCCAGCCCATCGTTCATGTCTCTTCTCGTCTTCAGGGTAGATGAGATCTGATTGCTCAATCACAAACACACTCCAGGAAGTTTACAGCAGACGATGTCGAAGAAGTTGTAGATGACATTCTTCATCCTTGCGTTTGCAAGGTTGCTGAACCCGAAATGGAGCACCTGGAGACAAATCGCTCGAGTTCCGCAGAACAGGAGGAAAACTTCTACTCACAGCGACCGAGGGCGGGTGAGTTTTCTGGTCGAATCTTAACTCCCACACCTTGCAAGAAGTAGATTGAGGAGACGAAAGGACAACGTGGCAGTAGCAAACATGTAAGAACCTTTCCGGGACGCTCGAAGAAAGGTATCCTCTGTGTATGTAAGGGGTCATCACCTGCCTTCCTGCGATATCTTCCGGGAGCATGTCAGAGATGAGGAAGAAGTGAGAGGAGGAGGAAGTTGATAGTGTGAGGTAGGTGTAAGAGATGGATGATGGTTGAATCATGTGAGAGATGGAAAAAAGTTGGTACGTGTAAAGGGATTGAATTCTGTTGATGAATATGACGGTGCCAAAAGGCGATACGTCTGATAACAGCAGAAATGATGCTGATTTATGAGATATGGAACAAGGGAAAGATGTGAGGAGTGTTGAGACAACACCTTGCACGATGCTGGTCAACGAACCCCACGGCCTTGAAGTCTGACTTGTCACTTCGGTACTCCTTGGATGATGAAAACCTGAAGAGAGGAGTAAGCGGAACAAACTGCATGCCGTCCAATATGCAACAACATGGTGATGTAGTGGAGGACCAATAGATCTCCTGGCTTCAAGTTCAAGAACATGTCTCTGAACTCCTTCATCTCTCCCATCTTTCCCTCTCCCACGACAACCTGGAGCGCTTGTCAGAACTGTGGTCGTCTCCTCCAACGCCCTGCTGTCTTACAACTTCATCCGCATCAATGGCAAGGAAGTGAGTTCCTCCGACGCTCCTCCCAAGCTCCTTCCCTACTTGTCAAGCTCCTTCACAACACAAGGTATCATCACCAGTAGATACGCTCTGTGATCGGCCTCGCTCCCCCAGAACGGCAGGACGACCCCTGATCCCCCATCGGTCCTGCATGTTCTTGATCGCTCCACCCTCTCTATCCTGCACTCCTCCTCCAGGCTGTACGCGACCTCCGCACTCCCATCGACTGAGCAGTCGTCCAGAACGACGATGGCGTGAACAATCTTGGCAAGAGCTCGCAGGCAGGACGGCAGCAGGTGAGCCTCGTCTCTGCTCACAACATGAGCGCACGCATTCAACGCACATGCCGCGTGACCTGACGGGGACTAGACCGACCAGTTTGACAAATTCATCGTCTTTAGCATCGATGCAAACAATGAAGAAGAAGACGAGGAACAGGAAACTAGAAGGCTTCCAAGGTTGTCGGCAAATCATGCACCTAATCTCTCACATTCTCCCCTCTTCGCTGTTTCCCCATCACAAACGGACCTGTTGCAAACGTCAAAATCTCTCGAGATTTCGCAAACATCTGCCATGAATGCGCGTTTTCATTCAAGATATGCCACCTACTCCTCATTTCGCCCTCAAATTTGGTCCCTGTCACTCCTACACATCCCCTCCCCTCCCTTCCCATCCTGTTCCTCCTCCTCCTCCTCATCGTCGTCGTCGTCTTCGCCCTCGTCATCTCCTCTCCTCTCCTCGGAGGCCTCTGGCTGCTGAGGAGAAACCAGTGAGGGACGATGACTTGGCCGAATTAAGTA
>NW_005434448.1:32087-34397 GCF_000315625.1 Guillardia theta CCMP2712
TGCTCCTGCTCCTGCTCCTGCTCCTGCTCCTGCTCCTGCTCCTGCTCCTGCTCCTGCTCCTGCTCCTGCTCCTGCACCTGCTCCTGCTCCTGCTCCTGCTCTTGCTCTTGTTCATTCTCATGCTGATCCTTCTTCTCTGCTCCTGATCCTGCTGCTTCTGTCCTTCTGTCTGCCACTCGCCCCATCAGGCTGCACTGACATGGTCGTTGTCGTCCTGCTGATCTCGCTCCAAGCAGGCTCATGAGGGCCTCAAGATGCCATACCGTCACAGACCTCCCTCTGTCCATGTCGAGCATCTCCCTGCTGGCAGGTACGGCGCCGTCCCCTCCACACGAGAGGACGTGATCGACCCCGGGTCCATCGACGGGAGCGAAGGTCATCCAGGCATCATCCATGACGTACATCACGCGTCCAAGGTGTATCAGTCAGTGTCGGAGGGACTCTATGGCACCGAGAACTACAGCATCGCCCTCTGCTGCTTGTTCGCACTCCTGGCTATTGTCCAGTTGGGCATCGCCGCCAACATTCTGTTCCGCTATGCGCCTGCTCTCGCTCGCATGCTGGGGCCTGTCGCAGGGAACTGGACCCGATCGAAGGCGCAGTGGATATCAGCGCTGGTGCCCGCCTCGGTAGCTCGATGCTGTGCGTTGCTGCTGCTGATTGCAGACTTGCGTGCTAAGGTAAGGAGGGGGAGGGGAGGAGGGGGAAGGGAGGAGGGGAAGGAAGATGAGATGTGGAGCAGGAAGGGATGAGGGGGAGGGAGAGGGAAAGAGGGATGGAGTGAGGGTGAGAGGGGGAAGGGGAGGGAGGGAGGGAGGGAGGGAGGGAGGGAGGGAGGGACGAGGGGGAGGGAGCGATTGGCGGGAGCTTACAGGAAAGAGAAGCAAGGGACGCTAACCATTATGGTGTGATAGGCGGATGGAGCTGGACCTTGGGATATCTCGTTTATGTTTGAGATGTCGTCGTTTTTCGATGCAGTTTCTTCATGGTTGTTCTACACGATCAAGGTGAGGCAGTTGTTGTTCGGAGTTGAGCTTTGCTGCTCGTTGACTGTGAGAAGAGGAGAGATGAGATGAGATGAGATGAGATGAGATGAGATGAGATGAGATGTGGTGTGATACTTGTAATGCTTTTATGAAAAGGTTGCAGCCATATCAACATGGCTGGCATATCGAGGAGGGAAAGGAGCTCAATGCAAACATTATTTGTGCTGCAGCACAGTAGCGTCGGTCATGTTGGCAGGTGAAGTGTCTCGACACGTGTTAGTGATGCAGTGAAGAAAGAATCTTGATGTGCGAGATGATTGTTGTATCGGATGAGAGTGAAATCCGTTGATCCTTGACAATCAGTCGCTCTTGCCGTCACAGTCACACTGAGCCTCAATTACGGAGCTCTTTGCCTTCAGGTTTTGTTTCGATCCCTTTGAACTCCCCTAACTTCCGTCCGCTAGACTCGTTCTATCAAGATCTGCGAAGAGCGACAGTCTTGGTTGGTCCTCTCAAGACGATCGAAGGTTGAGAATGTGAATGTCTGTATGTTCAGGTACAACACATTCCACGTCATCATGGTCATAATATCCGTCGGATCTTGCTTTATCTTCACCGTGCTCATTGCGCAAACAACAACTTGCCCGTGCATGTAAGTTTCTTGTCGAACAATCCTTCATTTTTTCCTCGCTCTCAACTTTCCTTCCTTGCTTCTCCTCTCCTTCTCTCTGGCATCTTGTACCTCCTTACACCAACCCCATCCAACCATGCCTCCTTCAATGCGCCTCTGTCACTTTCCCTGCCTTCATCTCTGCATGTCAAAGTGATGGAAGATGTTTGTCGAACTTGCACAGAACAAGCAGGGAGTTTGACGACTCTGATGTGGAACGAGACAAGTTCTTGTGGAGCTCTGGGGATGCGGTAAGAACGTCTACAACCAAGGGTTCATGTACTCTGATCATCACCACCATGATCATCCTCTTTATTCCTTTTCTCGACTCACGTTCATCAATCTTCCTGCTCCTGCTCCTGCTCCTGCTCCTCCTGCTCCCCTTCCCCTCCCCTTCCTGTTCCTCCTGTTCCTCCTCAACTTCCACCACTTCCACCTACTCCAGTTTCTCCCTTCTGCTTCTTCTTCTCCTCCTTGTACTCCTTTCCTCCTTCTTGTCCTCCGCTCCTCCCTGAAACCTCTTGTCCTCCTCTCAAGTCTCTCCTTTCCATACCTCTTCTATCTCCCTTTCCTCCTCCTCCTCGATTAACTTGTCATCATGACCAGGAATCCATCAACGAGACTAGGATGGAGCAGAGGCTGCGGCAGGAAGGG
>NW_005434448.1:34497-38994 GCF_000315625.1 Guillardia theta CCMP2712
AGGACGAGGAGGAGGAGGAGGACGAGGAGGACGAGGAGGACGAGGAGGGAGGGAGGGGAGGGGGGAGAAGCGGAGGAGAAGCGGAGGAGAAGCGGAGGAGAAGCGGAGGAGAAGCGGAGGAGAAGCGGAGGAGAAGCGGAGGAGAAGGGGGTTGGGATAGAAGCAGGTGTTGGCAGGGAAGTAGGAGGGAAAGGGATCAGCCATGGGATGTAGGATAGCGAAGCGACCTTCCTCCTCTTGAGCATCCGACATGTCGGGGGAAGGTTGATACACTTGCTGCTGTAGCTGGAGGAGGGGAGATGCGTTGGAAGGCGAACGAGATGGCTGCATGGCTGGTGGTGGGAGGAGGAAGCAGGAGGAGAGGAGAGGAGAGGAGAGGAGGAGCAAGAGGAGCAGGAGCATCCTGCCAAGGGAGGGAACCTGGGAGGGAACAGGAGGGAGAATAATCCACCTGAGGCGGAGTCACTAGGAGGAAGAGACATGGCAGATTGCGAGAGCAGGAGCAGCAGGAGCAGGAGAGCAGGAGAGCAGGAGAGCAGGAGAGCAGGAGAGCAGGAGAGCAGGAGATCAGGAGAGCAGGGGAGCAGGAGCAGGCACAAGAGCAGCAGCAGCAGGAGCAGAGGGAGCATGTTGGCGATGAGCATTCATTGCGACGACGAGCGCCAAAATCGAGCATGTAGCAGGAACAGGAGGCGAAGCACAGCATCTTCACTGGCTACCGTCAGCGCTAACGACATGCCAGCAGGCGATGACGTTATGGTAACGTTAGCAGCAGCATGAGCGACGTTGAGATCCTCCTCGTGTCCCTTAGCGAGGCAGCAAAGAATGGGAATGTGGACAAGCTGAAGGAGGTGTTGGCCGTGTGCTCGCAGGAGCTGGTGAACGACTCGTCTGCTTCTTCCTCCGGTTATACGCCACTGCATTACGGTAAGATATGGCAAGACGCCTTTACTCTTGTTGCTTCTTCTCGTCCTTCTCCTCCTCCTCGTCCTTCTCCTCCTTGTCGTCGCCTCCTCGTTGTCCTCTTCATCTTCGTCGCCGCTCTCCTCCTCCTCCCTATCGTTCACATCCTCGTCATCCTCCTCGCCATTCTCCTCCTCCTACCTCCTCCTCCTCCTCCTCTCCGTCCCCTTCTTTTCTCTCTTCTCACCGATACCTCAGCTGCATGGAACGGCATGGGGAAGAGCGTCGAGCTCCTGGCAGCCGCTAAGGCGGACGTGAACGCGGCAGACAAGTACGGCAGAACTCCATTGCACCTCGCAGCTCGGATGGGAATGATAGCAGTGATAGGTGAGATAACGAGGGAAGGAACCACCCCTGCCTCCTCCCTCCTCCGCCTTCTCCCTCCTTCCTGCCCCATCCCTCGCTTCTCTCCCCTCTCTCCTCCCTCCACCCTCCTTTCTTCTTACTCCCTCCCTTTTACCTCCTTCCTCCATCAACCATCCTCTATCCTCCCTCCTCAATTTCCTCTCCTCCTCCCTCCTCCCTCCTCCCTCCTCCCTCCTCCCTCCTCCCTCCTCCCTCCTCTCTCCTCCCTCCTCCCTCCTCCCTCCTCCCTCCTCCTCTCCTCCCTCCTTCCTCCTCTCCTCTTGCCTCCCCTCTTGTGTTCGTATCTCTCTCTATCCTGTGTCTTGCTGGACTCCTTAAGTTCCTTCGCACTTGTTTGTACTTCATCCCTCCTCCTCTCCCCCATCCTCCCTCTTCCTCCTCCTCCCTCAAGCCATCGTCGCAGGTGCGGAGAAGACTGAGGCAGACAACATCAGCTGTACAGGAGGAATCGACCAAGAAATTCTCTCGGTTTTCATCGCTGACAGATCAATATTCTGAACTGGAAGTTCTCTATCAAGACTGAACCCAAATTGACACTCCTTCACACGTGGTGTGCTGCTGCAAAGGACTCTAGCAGGGATTGCTGGGATGGTTTGATATTGCTGTCGGTAACGAGGAGTTTTGACTTGTTCTTATACATCTGTGAGCTACGAACTGCAAAAAGACGAACTAACTTATTCTTTGATAAATTCCAATCTTTTCCCAGTTACCGGAAGATCTATCAGAATCGTTTGCTCCTGCTACTCTTCAATTCTCATACCTTCTCCCTTCCATCCTTCCTGTGCTCCTCCTCCTCCTCCTCCTCCTCCTCCTCCCCCTTCCTCTCTCCTCCTCCTCCTCCTCCTCCTCCTCCTCCTCCTCCTCCTCCTCCGGAGCCTGCTCCTGCTCCCGCTCCCGCTCCTGATCCTGCTCCCGCTCCTGCTCCGGAGCTGCTCTAAGCAATGGTCCTGCTCCTTCCTGTACCCCTGAAAGTCTTCACCCCCCTTCGAATGCACCCCACCCCACCTTATTCAATTTTTCCATTGATCACCCAATATCTAACGTAGTACTTTTGGGGTAGTAGTATGCCCTTTTTACATAGTACCCTCATTCTTCAACCCTACCCCTATCAATTCTCATCGGCCCCCGAAAAATGTCGGGGATAGCTCTGGCGCTCGTGCTTGCGCTAGGGAGAGGAGGAGCAGCAGCAGCAGCGGAGAGAGGAGGAGGATCAGGAACAATGGTTCATAGAGGAGGAGGAGGGATGGGAAAGTTTCAATCATGCTGCTGGATCCAGGGAGGGTTGCTTGCTACTCCGAACAGGTGAATACAAAGTAAAGGAGAATCCCGGAGAAATTTTCTGAAAGCTAGGCAGGAGATTGCCGACGATGTGCCGAAATGTTGAGAAACATGCTTTCCAAACACTCAGATGTGATGAAGAACAGCCGAATGAAGTGAAGGTGATGTTTTGTCGCCCTTGACTGCTGTTTTGCCGACTGGTCGCATTGTAGGTGGACAAGAAGAAGAAGAAGAAGAAGATATATTTTGATCCTCTGACTCCTCCTCCTCCTGCCTCCTCCTTTCCACCATTTGAACAAGTAGATTATTTCCGATATGAGCTCGTCCACAAGTCGAAGAGATCAAATGCAAGAGTTGGAAGGTTTGACGATGATGACGATGACGATGACGATGATGATGATGATGATGATGATGATGTAGATGTAGATGGTGGTGGTGGTGGTGATAATGATGATGATGATGATGATGACGACGACGACGACGATGTACATAATGTGCATGTTGACGACGATGATGATGTTGAGAATGTAGATGATGATAATGATGATAACAATGTCGAAGATGATGTTGTCACAGGATTCATACTCCTCACGGGACCATCGACACACCTGGGTTCGTTCCTGTAGCAACGATTGCAGCACAGAAGGCTGTTGACCATCGTTTGATGGATCAGATTGCAAATCAACAGCTGATGTACGATTATGATCTGTTTCAATCCGTGTTGTTGACGTTGTTTGCAAAGGTTTTGCAATACCTATCACCTCCTCCTTCAACCTGGCCCTGAGATCGTGGAGGAGGCTGGGGGCCTGCACAAGTTCATGGGCAGGGACGAGAACCGGCCGTTGATCACGGACAGCGGAGGGTTTCAAGTGAGGGAGAGGAGGAGGTGTAGAGGAGAAATTGATGTGTTGTCATTTTAGGTGTTTTCTCTTGCGCATGGATCAGTAGCTGATGATCTGAACATCAAAGGGTGAGTTGTGTTCCTTGTTTTATGTTCATGATGTTATGCTTTTCTTCCCTTCCTCCCCTTTCACTTTAGTTTCCTTCTCCTCTTCAATGTCATCATCGTCCTCTCCTTCTCTTCTCCTGCTTGTGCTCGTGCTCCTTCTTCTGCTGCTCGTGCTCGTGCTCGTGCTCGTTCTCGTGCTCCTGCTCCTGCTCCTGCTCATGCTCATGCTCCTGCTCCTGCTCTCGCTCCTGCTCCTTCTCCTTCTCCTTCTCCTTCTCCTTATCCTTCAATTCATTCTTCTGCTTCTCTAGTTTCCAATTCTTCTCTCTCTTCTACTTTTTATCTTGACCTGACTCGATCGCTCTGAAGGGGAGGAAGGGGGAAAACACACTCTCCAACTGTGATGAGCGTGACAGAGGAAGGAGTGACGTTCAGGTACTTCTCATCTAACTGATATCTTTTGTTGTTCTCGCAACCTCAACATTTAAACCCGCGATTGTGATCTGTATCTTTGTATGGAACCTTGCAAGATTGGGTACATATTTATTGTACCTTTGCATACGATTTTATTCTTTTCTCTTGTTATATCAAAATGTTATTCAGTCTGTCGATACTCAACCTTTTGCCACATAGATCGTACAGGGACGGCAGGAAAATTCTTCTGACCCCCGAGATCACAGTTCAGGTGATGAGATCGAAAAGAAACATATGATGTTCATTACCAAGTTTGGTCTTGTGTTGATTTCTGACTCATCATTGATTCTGTGATATTCAAAGTTCATGCAGTGAATGTCTTGCTTGCCGTTTGGACCACCCAGTTTTAACATCTTTGAGAACTTCTTGTTTGAGATCGTTGTGTGAATTGTGCAGCATCTCCTCTGCTCCAACAAACATAAACATCTTTCCTTCATCTTGATTCACTCGATCGTTTTTGTCTTTTC
>NW_005434448.1:39116-41316 GCF_000315625.1 Guillardia theta CCMP2712
CAGAATGACGAAGTGCTTTACCTGAAGCTTTTCATTCAGCATAACAATGCGGGAGAATTCGGATGAATTTTGATTGACTTTGTGAGATGCCTCTTGCGCTTTAGACTGTTGAGGTAGGAGGAAGGAGGAAGGAGAAAGGAGAAAGGAGAAAGGAGGTAAGAGGTAGGAGGTAGGAGGTAGAAGAAAGGAGAAAGGAGAAAGGAGGTAGGCAGGAGGAAGGAGGAAGGAGGTAGGAGGAGCAAGAGGGAGGAGGAAGGTGAAGGAGGAGCAAGAGGGAGGAAGGAAAAAAACATTCAGCAACACAAGATTTTCAGGTCTTAAATTCCTCAACTCACCTCAAACTTCCAGATCTCATTCTCCATATACTTCTTGAGTTTCTGGATCTGAACACAACCCTGTGAGAAGCGCGTCCAGTCCTATCAATCACTCTGACCTCATCGTCATGTTTCTGCTGTATTTGCTGCACCTCAACTGCATGTTCTGAACGCAGGACAGAAATCTGGAAGACTACATGTGACAACGGTAGATATGTAGAAAGAAACAGCACCTGTCTCTCATTCCTGCTCTCTATCTTCTTCATCAACTCCTTCTCCCTCTCTTGGTAAGTCTGTTCGAGCTCTTCTCTGATCTCCTGTGGCAGAAATGATTCGTTAGAATTGTCAACAACACAGTATCCATCAACTCAAGACCATCGTCGTTGTCGTCGTCAGATCATCGTCGTCATCATCATCATCATCAACTTCTTCTACTTCTACTTCTTCTAAGTCATCATCTATGACACAATCATGATCAAGATCATCATCGTCATCACCATCGTCTCCGTAACCATTACCATCACCATCATCTTTGTCATAAATTTTCGTTCTCCGCATTCTCAGTCCACTTTTACCTTTCGGACATCTTCTTCACTCCTCTCCTGCTGTTTCTGCAGTTCAAGGAGCTTTCTTTTGATGGCTTGTAACTGTCAACAGCAGACTGAGTTCCAACTGACAGCAAAGTTTGTTGATCACTACCTGCTCTGTTGATACTCTATCCGATTCACTCTTTGTATTCTGCCTTTTTGTCATCTCCACCTGAACAAGAACAAGTCAGAGAAAACGATTGCAATCTCCGTCTCTCTCCTCACCTGGAAACTTTTCATCTCATCGCTCATCCGCACCATTGCACTCTCATATGCTCTGCAGATTGTTTCTTTTGCGTTCTGAATGTCTTTCATCCTGTTCACTTGCATGACAACTGTGACGTTGATGTCAAGTCATAACATCAAACCTGTTCCCAAGAGTGTCTTCCACCTTCCTACAAAGTGACATCACTCTCGCACGGAACAGCAGCGCGTTCTCATCGTCGGGCTATCATGACAGTCAATATACAAGACAACATCTCAACAGCCTTACATCATTCACCATGTTGTCAAGAGCTGCCATCACAGACTCGGAGAACGAAGACAAGTTTTTGTGATTTCTGCGGTTCTTGTGGTTTTGCTCTCTGCCTTTGGCGCATCTTCTTCTTTGGATGTCATGAGCTGTGAAAGTTTTTCTTCATCGATCCCGGCAAATGACAATAATGAAGATTGCAAATGCTGGTCCAGAGAAGACAAAACAACCTCCAACACCTGAACACGAGACAGGATGGTGAGATTGTTGTACAATTGTGATGAAAAGTTGACGAACAAGAGAAAACTCGAATTGGACGTAACAAATGTGAGATAAGCACAAGAGAATCAAGCAGACTGAATGTGGAAGAACAGCTTGAAGAGATTCTAAGAGAGTCGAACAAGAAGAAGCGAAGAAATAACAGACATATATCTCATTCCACATGACATCACAACACAACACGTGTTGAGTCATAACAGAAATAAGACAAGCTTCTCAAGTCTTGTCACCTTGGAGATAGCAAGAGGTTGAATGTCTTTGTATAGCTGTGACTTCAACTGATCCTTCTCCTCTGCATGTTGCATCTCCCTCATCTCAACCCTCCTCCTCAGCGCATCGAGCTCTTCTTGATGCAGCTGGCGAATAAATGTAAGGAGAGGAGGGAGAGAGGAGGGAGGGAGGGAGGGAGGGAAGGGTAGGGAGGAGGAGGAGGAGGAGGAGGAGGGAAGGGTAGGAAGACGGGAAGGGGGAGGAGGTCGAGGGATAAGGGTAACGAGCAGGGATCGAGCAAAGGAGGAGAGGAGAGGAGAGAGAGGAGAGGAGAGGAG
>NW_005434448.1:41416-62014 GCF_000315625.1 Guillardia theta CCMP2712
TCCTCCTCCTCCTCCTCCTCCTTCCCTCCCTCCCTCCCTCCCTCCCTCCCTCCCTCCCTCCCTCCTTCCTCCCTCCGCCTCCCTCCCTCCCCTCCCCTCCTTCCATCCCCCATCCCCTTCCTCCCTCCTTCATCCCCGCCACTTCCTCCCTAATCTCCCTCTGCTTCACCTTCTGCAGGTCTTGGTGCCTCCGGTGCGCCTCCTCCAGCTGCAGATGGACTTTCAGCAGAGTCCACAACACCCCGCAAACTTCTCACCTGCTTCTCGAGGTTTCTCAGGTCCTGTAAGTATCCCCGAGCTCGAGGCGGGGAGGTGACTGTGATGCCCGTGGCCTCCTGCGGAGAGGAGGAGGGAGGAGGAGAGATTCTGAAGAAGAGCTTAGGAGGAAGCAAGGTTGAGATTGAAGATCTGAAGGAGAGGGAGTAGAGGGGGGCAAGGAGGAGGTAGGGAGTAGAGGGGGAAGAAGGAACCGAGAACAATGATAGAAGGAAAAGGAGCAGGAAGAGCAGGAGGAGGATGGAGAAGAGCAGGAGGAGGAGGAAGAGCAGGAGGAGGACGAGCAGGAGGAGGACGAGCAGGAGGAGGACGAGCAGGAGGAGGTGACAAGAACGATGAAAGAGGGGAGAGGCGGAGGATGAGGAGGGAGACACAGGAGGGAGGGGAACGGGGCGGGGAGGAGGGTAGGGGCGGTGGTGGGATACCCTGAGGTAGGAGGTAGGGAGCAAAGCGCAGCCTCAAGGTTCGCGTTTGCTGTCTGCAACTCGTCGTTGATCTCATGGGAAAGCTTCAGCCTGTAATGAAGAAGAAGTCAGGGAAAGGAACAAGAGGATGATGATGATGATGATGATGATGATGATGATGATGATGATGATGATGATGATGATGATGATGATGATGATGATGATGATGATGATGATGATGATGATGATGATGATTGTGGTGGTGGTGGTGGTGGTGGTGGTGATGATGATGATGATATGATTGAATGATGTTGATGATGATGGTGGTGGTGGTGGTAGGGAAACGAGGAGGAGGAGAGAATCGAGGACAAGGAAAGAAACGAGGACAAGGAGAGAAACGAGGAGGAGCTGGATGCTAGGGAGGAGGGGGAGGAGGAAGAGGAAGAGGAAGAGGAAGCGAAAGGGGACACCTTTGCCTTAGGAGAGAAACTTCCTGGTTTAGTGAGTCTCTCTCGAGGACAAGCGAGTTGAAGTCATTGGGAGAGCCAGTGGAAAGGACTGAAGAAGAGCAGCGAGAGGAAGAGGAGGAGACCGAGACAGGGACAGCGAGAGAAGGAGAAGAAGAAGAAGAAGATGTTAGAAATCGAATGTCAACATGCAAAGTGAAGGATCCAAAGCGAGGATAAGCAGAGTAGGAAGAAGATGGGAAGAGGCGGAGACAGAAGACGATCAGGAGAAGTTGACTACGAAGAAAGAGGGTGAACTGAGAAGAAGGACGAGGAGGAGGAGGAAGTGGTGGTGGTGGTTGTGAAGGAAGAGAAGGGAGTGAAGAGGAGGAAGAAGAAGATGAGGAGGAGGAAGAAGAAGAGGAAGATAAGGTAGAGGAAGAGGACGAGAACGAGAACGATCAGGTAGAGGAGGAAGAGAAGGGGGCAGGAGGAGGATCAGGAGGAGGAGGAGACGGACATTGAACTGTTCGTGCCCTGCTGTCATGCTTCTCGTCGTCATCCATGAGGTCTACTGGAGAGGAGACGGAGCTCGAGTACTTGAGACTTTCTGGTGTTGTTGGACCTGAGCAGCACAAGACTAGTCACAGAAGGAGAGGACGAAGGCGAGAGGCTGGAGCAGGGAGGGAGAGGAGGAGGGAGGGAGAGGAGGAGGGAGGGAGAAGAGGAGGAGGAGGAGGAATCATGTATTCCATGCGACAAGGACGCGAACAGTCGCAGCCATCATGTAAGAACACAGTAGATCATGCATGGCTGCATATCTACAATACCTGGCAATACTCGTCGTCTCTGTGCTTGAGTGGGAGAGTTTGGACCTGTTTGTGTAGCAGCAGGGTGTAGTTCTGATCGCTCTGAACAAGTCTGAGACAAGACGTCAGAGCAAGTGCAATGAATGAAGAAAGTAGATCACGTGTGTCTGGATGTCTGCCGGCTTGAGTTTCTTCCATGACTGTTTGCCCTGCAAAGGAAAGGCAATCATTCCAAACCAAGTCCGAGAACCTGTTCACTTCCACTCTTACCTTGTCAATTCTACTCTTAACCTCAGGTTTCAAACAGCTTCGTACTCTTGTTTCAGAATCTGTCTTTCCTTTGCTTGCAGCCGACGACCTAGCAACGCTCTTCTTGACCAGTTTCTTCTCCATCGTCTCCTTCTTATTCACAGATGCGCATGTGGCCTTTCCGTGCATTCTTGTCTCATCTTTCCCTCGCTGTCTTGAAGCTTCTCTCCCTTCCAGAGGAAAGACCAACATCAAACCATCATCGCTGTACCTGAGAGAGATCTTCTCCTGCCTCCCTTGTGCTCCAGAGAACTGGACCGAGCAACATTCCTTTGCCGTAATCCCTCCATCACCTCGGTAGGGGATATTCTCCAAGGGAGGGTCTTGCGTCAGTCTGCTCTCCATGACGCTTCCTTGTCACATCTCCCGCTGATCTGGGGAGCGTGAAACATGAGAAACATTGACAGGTTTGTTGCCATGAACATTGTGCGCTCCTGGACATGGCAATTCTACAATTTCATCTCTAGTCTTATTTTGGTAAACCTTTTGCTTTCTTGCTGAAATGGCAATTGCTTCTGATTGAAATGAGAGAGATTGATCATGAAAGCTCAATCATAGAAAGCTCATTCTCCGCACTCGTTTCTTTTGTTTGCAGCAGCAGCAGCAGCAGCAGCAGCAGCAGCAGCAGCAGCAGCAGCAGCAGCAGCAGCAGCAGCAGCAGCAGCAGCAGCAGCAGCAGCAGCAGCAGCAGCAGCAGCAGCTTGATTTGCATTCCTGGTGCAACTGCTCCTTCTCTCCTGCTTGTATTCATCCTTCTTCTCAACCTCATTTCTCTCCTCCTTCTCCTCAGCCCGATGTATGTCCTGAGTCTTCCTTTCGTTCCTAATCGCCTCTCCCTCCCTCCCCTCCCCTCCCCTCCCCTCCCTCCCTCCCTCCCTCCTCTATGTTGTTTTTAAAAAATTTCTACACGCCAATTCGGTTGCTCCACCTACCCTATGGTTCAACTTCAAAATTCTGGTATGACCCCCTTTTGTCCCACACCCTACCCACTACAGTTCCTGGTAATGATTGGACTGAGATAGGGTACAAATATAACCCCTACCCCTCACCTATCCATCACCTCTTCTCCCTACCTCGCGATGTAGCCGCTCCCCCGAGCCTGCAGAATCATGGGCCATGGCATGTCGACCTGAGCAACGCGACTCCATCACCAGCTCGGCACCCAGCAAGCCCTTCCCCTGCCTCTCAGCAGCTATGCAGCGCATCTCTACCCGCCAGCGACAGCAAGCCAGCCCTCGGGTCTGCTGCCTTCGGAGCAGCAACGAAATCAGGGGCGAGGTAGTGTACTGGACGATGAGGGCTCGTCGACCAGCCCTCAGCACCTGCAGCTCTCTGGACGATCAGCTCCAAGGACAGAACGTGAGGTAGGCTGGTATCTGAATATACGGTGCATTGGTTCGTGATCGTTCAATGGTGAGTAAGGAGTAAGGCGAGCCGAAGCAGCTGTCTTGCAGATCGACGTCCTGCTGCGTCTGCCATAAGGTCAGCCGCTCGAAATCCGATGGGATAGCCTGCCCTTCGAACAGCGATAGCGTGTCTTATCACCTTCAATGAGGACAACCGAAGTTCAGCAGACTCGTGGAGGTATCAAGGAAAGTTTGTCAAGGTCATGTTGTGTAGTCAACACACACACCGGCGACTTCACGAGAAGGGTAGAGATGCGACAAGACTGAGATCAAAAAAGTAGAAATCTCTCAGTTCACCTGAGGTAAACTACACACAAACATCACTCTCTTCTCTTTTCCCCTCCCCGCCTTCCTATCAGCTTGCGCTCCCAAGCTCATCGAACGACAACAGCCCTTTCAAGAGGACGATTGACTCAGCCCTGTCTTGTCCCTCCCCCTCTTCTTGCGCCTGCTCCTGCTCCTGCTCCTGCTCCTGCTCCTGCTCCTGCTCCTGCTCCTGCTCCTGCTCCTGCTCCTGCTCCTGCTCCTGCTCCTGCTCCTGCTCCTGCTCCTGCTCCTTTCCCTCAGCGTCATCTGACAAGGGCGAAGGCTCGACCTGAGGAAGCAGACGAGGCGGGGGTTTACAAGGCTGTAGGAGAGCAGCACGTAGCGCGAAGTAGAAGCTCCAGTCGATGATCTCAGAGTAGAAGAGCAGGAGGGCAGCCGGCGACCGCGTCTGCCTGCTGCTGCCATGGCAGGGACGGAGAGCGTCGATATGCATGTCGAGCCTGCAGCAGCGGCTGGAAGCGACAAGGTCAGAGCCCAGCTGGAGACGGAGGTCAGCCGTGGAGGTATTGGCTTCTGAGCTAGTTTACTGACGGTTGGGTACAATCTGTGCTGATGGGTCTAGCTAGCGTCATCAGTGAGGCAGCGGCTGACACTAACCTTCTCCCACGATCACATGCAGCACAGCCCCCTCCTGCTCTCGCTCGTCCTCCTTCCCATCGTTGACTTCATCCCCAAACAGCAAACACACATGTTGTGAAGGCAAAGAAAACCCAACAGTAGTGTATCACACTCAAACATACCATCAATAAACTACAACCAGCAATAAAAACATAACTCATCTCTCCTCTTCCGTTGATAAATTGAAGACATCCTCTTCTATCCTCAGATTATAAACCCAGGTTTTTGAGCTTCTGAATGATCTGCCGCTTCGTCCTCATCGCCTCCTCCCAGCCCTTCCTCTCCCCCTTCACGTCCTCTGTCCTGATGTCGTAGTACGTGGCCGACAGCCGCTCCTCCGGCTCCAGGAACTTGTTGGACGTCTTGAAGGAGCTCCCCGTCCTGCACAAGGACACATCGCCCATGAAGAACCGCGACAGCCTCCAGCTCTTGATGAACATCCGCCGCTCATGCCGAAGCACCAGGTCCGCGAACGGGAAGAACCAGATCCTGTGGACGTCGTGCGAGTCGATCTCGTAGCTGCGGTTCATCATGGCGATGATCAGGTTGAGGAGGAGCAGCTCCGAGAGGATCGACCATGAGATGAGCAGCATGAAGGAGAGCGTCGGGTTGACAGATGCGAGGAGCAGCTGGGTGGAGAAGACGTAGTCGTCTCCGAGAGAGTTCCAGGTCAGCTGGAGGAAGCTGGCCCCCGGGGTCGTGAGGTAGTTGAAGAACCTCGTGCTGTTGTTGTCCTCGTACAGCTTCTGCACGTCTGCGGTCTGCAGCATGGTGTACAAGGCGAGGCTGAACCCGGTCAGCGTGACCCCGTAGATGACGCAGTAGAGGCTCACGTCCTGTAGGAGAATGTCGTAGATCATGATCATGATCGTTCCCACCCGCTTGATCGGCAGCAGCAGGTGGAGCAGCAGCGAGAATACCAGCACCGTCGACATCGCCAGCAGCAGCACGTCGGCAGCCGTGTCCGTAGGAGCGTGTATTGGGATGCAGAAGACCAAGACGGCAGTGAGGATGGAGAGGATGGAGGAGATATTCTTCTGCAGCAGCTTCTTGAAATCCATCCTCTTGTACCTCTCCGAGGGGTTCCTGTCGGTCTGCTTGAGGTGTCGATGGGTCCAGCCGAAAAATAAGAGCCATACCCCCAATGCCTTCACCAAGACGTTCAGCGCAAGAGTCCACGAGTGGAGCGAGTGTAGCTCAGGTCCCTGCTGCTTCTGATCCCACTGCTTCACCTTGAGGACGAGGAGCGCGACGAAGGCGACCAGGAACAAGGAGAAAGGCAGGGCCGTGTCGATCAAGTAGATGCGACGACCGAAGCGCTTCCACTTGGTCTCGATGAGCCGGTTGATGAAGGGATCGTTGACAAACTCCTCCACCTCATGCTCTACTATCACTTCCAGAGCGCTCCTCCACTTGGGGTGCGAGTGCATGCGCGTCTTCTCGGCCGCAGCCGGCCACCACCAGCGTAGAGACAGGGCTGCCTTGCTTGTCGTTTGCTCCTTCTGCTCCTGCTCCTCCTCCTTCTCCTTTTCGTTCTTCACCTCCTTCTTCTCCCTTCTGAACGAGTCGATCTGGTCCAGACTCACCTGGGTCCGCTGCTTCGACCCGAATGCCCACAGAATCGTTTTCATGTATCGCTCCAGGATGAAGTAGAACGTGTCCACGTCCCCATGCCGGGCTGCGAGCGTAAGCGGGGTGTAGCCGTCCTTGTTCAGCATGGTCAGCAGCGTCTCTGCCTCTTCCTCTGCCTCTTCCTCTGCCTCTTCCCCTGCCTCTTCCTCTGCCTCTTCCTCTGCCTCGCCCATGCTGCTTCGAGAGGTCTTGCTCCCGTCGCCTCCAGTCATGTCCCGCAGGATGTTATCGATACGCTTTTCCGCCTCGATCAAGCACGATATGACCTCGTGATGTCCGTGCAGTGTAGCTATGTGCAGAGCCGTGTTGCCGAACTCGTCCGCGGCATGCAAGATGCTCTTCAAGTCTTGTGCGTTTATCTGAGCTTCGTTGAGCCATTCAGGAGCAAGCACGTGCTTTAGCATCAGACAAATCCCTTGCCAGCCGTCAAGAGTTTGCAAGCAATCACACTTGCTTTCCTTATGACTGACCAGCTGACTGTAGACAAAGTCAAGGATGGCCTTGCACACATCCTCGTTGCCTGTGCTGGCAGCAAACGACAGCGGATACTGTCCCCAGTACTTGTGAGACCCGGTGGAGGAGTCCTTGTTGTCTTCGAGCTTCGATAGGGCTACAGGCTTCCGGTCGGTGCCAATGGGCTCGTCGGTCAGATATGCTCTGAGCAAGCCGAGCCGGGAGACATCGACATCGGTCTTGATGAGCGAAGGGAGGAAGAAGTCTCCGATCGCCCTCCGGTGTAGGATGAGATCACTCTCTGTGACTTTGGACTTGTTGTGGTCGCTGCTGGGTTTCGGATACAAGATCCACTTTACCATCCCACATACACCGCCAAAGCAAGCTTGTGTCCTGCTGCTCTTCACCTGGCCCTTCGCTTCTTCACCCTGGCCCTTCGCTTCTCCGTCCTCGCCCTTCGCTTCTTTGCCCTCGCTCTGAGCGACTTCGTTTGATGGCTTCGACGTTCGTTTTGGCGGTGCAGTAGCGTATCTTTCAAGCAGCCATTCCACAGTCTCCTTATCCTCGTTGGCGATGCATATGTGGAGGATGGTCTCACCTGTGTACAAGCCGCGAGTGGCTGCAAACTTGCCGTCTTTCTGCCAACGTTGGAACTCGCTTTCATAGCCAAGCAGCACCTGCTTTTCCGAGAACCAATTGGCTTCCAGAAGCTTTGTTGCGAGTCTCAGCATAGATCGTACATTGTCTTCGCTGGTGTATGCGAGGAGGAAAGCGATGTGGACAACGGAGTCACCCATGGGACCGATCGGGATTCCAAATGTTGTATGATCGTTGATGCGCTGTTTGAGGCTTGTCAAGTTGGTTTCTACCCAGTCGTCCAGTTGAACGGAGGACAGCTCCTTCGCTTTGCTGAGATCTGAAAAGAATTTCCACAAGTCTGTTTCAACTTGCAGCTTCGTGTGTAAGCTTCGTATCGATGAAACATCTGACAAACGTCTCGAAGTTATGATGCTTGTAAGAGTTTCCTGTTTCCTGTCATTGTTCCCCCTCACACCATCGTTCTGCTTCGGTTTCGCACTTTCTCCTATGAGTTTTGCTGCTGGTGCGAAAACTTCGATGTAATACTGGTCCTTGTTGTCATTGCTTCCATTGTTGTCCACCCTACGTTCAGCCCCCTCGTGTTGTTCACCGATTTCTCTATGGTCTCCTACCTCCATAGGTTGTGAAACTATCACGACTCACTTGGATTTTTCTTCCGAGTGTTGCTTCACAGTGTCCTGTCCTTCCTCCTGCGAACTCTGAACGTCCTCATATCTCTTCATACGACCTTGTCCCCTCGCTTCTGCTCTTCCCCCGCCTCCTCTACCTAGCAGTTGCTGTCAGTTCTTTGCTGTGTTGAACGAACCAAAGTCGAAATAAAAAAGAAAGAAGGACAGTTGTCCTTCCTTGGCTGCACCCCTACCCATCCTTTTCTAAGATCAACTCTGTCCTTAGTAGCAAGTACCCCTCCATTTACATCCTTATGAAGAATGAAACACCACCTTGTTCTTCTCTACACCTCCCTACCCCATCGTCTCTGCAAATAGGGCTGCGGTGTCCTACCCGACATGCAGCACTTCCTACCGGTGCAGGTTGGGGCGATGAGGAACGTGGCGCTCATGCTTGCGGTACTTTGCATGCAGCAGAGCGAGTCACAAGATCCGAAGAGGTGAAGAGAAGGAGCACGCCTTCCTCAACTCGTCACCATGCTGACCTCGTTGTTTCCAGCATCATCTCCACTTGGATCAGGGGTCCCAAGAGCAGGATGAAGAGTGAAGAGAACCATCTTGATTTCGATGCGTCCAAAAGCTCATCCTTCCACCTCTCACCACATAGATTCTCTGTGAAGCATCAACTTTCCATGTAAGAGGTTGTCTGGATCAGCCCCTCACGACTGATTTCCTACGACAGGGCTTTTCCCAAGTTGTTCATCGGACTCGATGTTGTCCGTTTGGGCCCTTGCGACGTTACGAGCCCTTTCGCCATCATCAAAGTTTCGGACGAGCACGATGTTCAGAACTGCAATGGCATCCTCGGCCTTGGCTACTCTGACAGGACTGGTAGCCTCTCCTTTCTAAGGACGTTAATGTCAACTGCCAGACCGAGTTGGCACGTAGAGCAGGGGGAGGACGCCGTTCTGATGTCAAACAGGAAGTTTGCTTTCTTGGCGAATGACAAGGCTGGAGAGCTTCAGCTCGGGGGCTACGATGAATCTTCTGTGGCAGATCCTGTCTTCTTCACCCCAATGTTGAACTCGAGCGGGTACGCGGCGCATGTCCTGTCGTTGAGGTACAACGGGGTCGAGCTGCTGCGGAGCAGCTCAAGTGATCAGCGCTATGTCATCATCCCCGACACAAGTGCAAGTTGCATCATGCTACCAAGTGTTAGCCCAACGGGCTCCTCGCCGTCCGTCTATTCAAGTTTCCTCGCCGAGTACGACAGCAACCCGAGCGGGGAGTTTGAGTTCACAGTGGGGGGGCTGGCAACGCAGGAAGGGAGAGGAAGCGGGCTGAATGGATACATGCAGAACACCACGTACAAGTTTCTCATCCCCCCTTCCAAGTGGAAGCCTCCCAGCGGGTGTGTGGAACCCTCGAAAAGTGCGAGCAGGATTGTGTTTGGTGATCCCATCTTTCGCTCGCTCATGGTAGTGTTCGATCTTGAAGGCCCGGTCTACAAGCTCGGTTTCGCAGCCATTCGACACGGGTACAGCATCGGGAAAGCTCCAATGAATCCCTGGAAATCAAGAAATCGAGAGTTCCACAAGATAACCGCTTTTCGCCATAGGGTCCGTCGGGGCAGCCCGCAGTCGCTGAGCAGAGGAAATTTCACCTCCGACGCGAGGTCAAGTCTGAGCTCCTCAGGGAGCGATCTAATAGGGGATCATGAGGTAAGGTACCTCCTCCACCTGGGCGTGGGGACGCCGATGCAGACAGTCCGAGTGATTCTTGATACGAGCACCTCCCTACTCTCTCTCTTCTCCAAGTCATGGTCCTTGGATCAGGGTAGCAACGGGCTCTACGACGCGTTCAACGAGCTCAAGGTCGGGACGAGTGCGAAATGGGCCTGGGTGGGCCTTGGGTTCCTAGGAGTCATCCTGGTAGCTGTGTTCCTACCCATCTGTGCCAGGAGGATGAAGCGGAGCCCGGCCAACCAGTCTGCTTCTGGAAAGAAGTACTACACTGCTCCCGTCTGCCCTGGCTCAGGTATGTGGGCCTGAGTACAGCCACAGAGGGTAAATAATAAACGAGGGTAGATGATAACTGAGGGTCAACAATAAACGAGCTTCATTTCCTTGAACATCGCCCCAGGAATCCTCACAGTCGGACTAGCAGGCAGGCAACTGAAGTGGGTTCCAATACTCCCACGTTGTTCCTGACGGTTGTGCGCAAGCTGTGAGGAAAGCATGACTGATCAGTGGGGACGGTGGGCTACGGAAGTCAACTGCTCGATCGGACGGCTGATAAGGCTGCTGCTGCTGTGCTGTGCTGCAGCCTCCGTTGGTCGATCACGACAAGAAGCTTCTGAGCTGACACTGAGAGGCTGCAATCAAGGAAGCGGAGATCGAAGTCATAAGTTGTAGTCTGCGCGGTGGGTGGGCGGGGCCAGTGTCACAAGTTGTTTTGCGGAGCAGCAACACTGCTGACAGAGTGGCCCGGCCGGCCGGGCCCCGGTGCCGCCCGTCACAGTGCTCGCCATATTCCATGACCTACTAGGCTCAGAGCCAAAGTCCAGGCGACTCCATGCACAGAGCTAGCAACGGAAAGAAAGATGTCAACTTGTGTTGACCCGGCTTCCCTGGTACGAGGAGCGTTGAAGGTCACTCTGCCGATGGCGGGGGGAGGGGAAGGCCACAAGTGCGGGGAAGGGCCGCGAGCAAGGAGAGGGTCACTGAAGGAGGAGGAGGAGGCTGCTGCTTCCGATGCTGAAAGTGTGGAAAGCTCTGAAGAGCGTGAGAGGGGCGGGGGCGGAGGGGAGGAGATCGAGGAGGAAGACCCCGTGCAAGTTCAGCCGAAGGCTCAAGGAGACATATCTTCGACTGAGTCATCAGCTGCAGTGAGTGAAGGAAAGAAGACGCCAACAAGACCTCACTGGACACTTGAAAAGGCAGGTACACTCGTGAGATCAACCTTTCCAGTCGGAAATCACACATCGGAAAAACTAGAGAAATCACCAACGAAATCTCGCTGGGGTGTGGCAATTGCAAACGTAAGAAATGTCATGAAAATGACCGCAGGCTTCCGATTCAGAAATCACAGTACATGCAAGAACTCGGACGACATCAGATTTTATGTGGTGACTAAAGATGGCCATGGAACAACCAGTGATCCCCTTAAGCTCCGAGAAAACTCCCAGAAAGCTCAAATTCAAAGTGAAATCTGGAAGTTCTTCCAACGTCTCAGTGAGAAGAAATCTGATGCTGGAGGCAGCGTTGAACATGTTATGCAAGAATTGCAAATCGTCATCTCTCAAGAGCAAATCAAAAGTCAAGAAAGGGAAAAACAAGAGCAACCAGGAATTCACACGGAAACGCATCCTAAGCAGGACCCACCTGAAGGAGCGAATGACTCAGCACGACATTCAGGAAATTCCCACAGCATGCCCAAACGTATTCCGATCGGTCCCATGGGTGACTCCGTTGTCCACATCGCTTTCCTCCTCGCCTATGGTAGCAACAATGAAGACTTTATGGTGAAGTTGGCAAAGACGCTTGCTTCAAAGGAAGGTGGATGTTACACCGAACAGCAGGTGCTGCTTGGCTATGAAAGCGAGTTCCAACGTTGGAAGAAAGACGGCAAGTTTGCAGCCACTCGCGGCTTGTACACAGGTGAGACCATCCTCCACATATGCATCGCCAACGAGGATAAGGAGACTGTGGAATGGCTGCTTGAAAGATACGCTACTGCACCGCCCAAACGAACGTCGAAGCCATCAAACGAAGTCGCTCAGAGCGAGGGCAAAGAAGCGAAGGGCGAGGACGGAGAAGCGAAGGGCCAGGGCGAAGAAGCAAAGGGCCAGGTGAAGAGCAGCAGGACACAAGCTTGCTTTGGCGGTGTATGTGGGATGGTAAAGTGGATCTTGTACCCGAAACCCAGCAGCGACCATAACAAGTCCAAAGTCACAGAGAGTGATCTCATCCTACACCGGAGGGCGATCGGAGACTTCTTCCTCCCTTCTCTCATCAAGACCGACGTCGATGTCTCCCGGCTCGGCTTGCTCAGAGCATATCTGACCGACGAGCCCATTGGCACCGACGGGAAGCCTGTAGCCCTATCGAAGCTCGAAGACAACGAGGACTCCTCCACCGGGTCTCACAAGTACTGGGGACAGTATCCGCTCTCGTTTGCTGCCAGCACAGGCAACGAGGATGTGTGCAAGGCCATCCTTGACTTTGTCTACAGTCAGCTGGTCAGTCATAAGGAAAGCAAGTGTGATTGCTTGAAGACTATGAAAGGCAGCGTCAAGTCGATCTGTCTGATGGTACAGCACGTGCTTGCTCCTGAATGGCTCAACGAAGCTCAGATAAACGCACAAGACTTGAAGAGCATCTTGCATGCCGCGGACGAGTACGGCAACACGGCTCTGCACATAGCTACACTGCACGGACATCACGAGGTCATATCGTGCTTGATCGAGGCGGAAAAGCGTATCGATAACATCCTGCGGGACATGACTGGGGGCGACGGGAGCAAGACCTGTCGAAGCAGCATGGGCGAGGCAGAGGAAGAGGCAGAGGAAGAGGCAGAGACGCTGCTGACCATGCTGAACAAGGACGGCTACACCCCGCTTACGCTCGCAGCCCGGCATGGGGACGTGGACACGTTCTACTTCATCCTGGAGCGATACATGAAAACGATTCTGTGGGCATTCGGGTCGAAGCAGCGGACCAAGCTGAGACTGGACCAGATCGACTCGTTCAGAAGGGAGAAAAAGAAGGAGAAGGAGAAGGAGCAGGAGCAGGAGCAGGAGCAGGAGCAGGAGAAGGAGGAGAAGGAGAAGGAGAAGGAGAAGCAGGAGGAGAAGGAGGAGGAGAAGAAGAAGAAGGAGAAGAAGAAGGAGAAGGAGAAGAAGAAGGAGAAGGAGAAAAAGCAGAAGCAGGAGCAGAAGGAGGTGAAGAAGGAGGTGAAGAAGGAGGTGAAGAAGGAGGAGGAGAAAGAGCCGGAAACAAAGAAGGAAGTGCAAACGACAAGCAAGGCAGCCCTGTCTCTACGCTGGTGGTGGCCGGCTGCGGTCGAGAAGACGCGCATGCACTCGCACCCCAAGTGGAGGAGCGCTCTGCAAGTGATAGTAGAGCATGAGGTGGAGGAGTTTGTCAATGATCCCTTCATCAACCGGCTCATCGAGACCAAGTGGAAGCGCTTCGGTCGTCGCATCTACTTGATCGACACGGCCCTGCCTTTCTCCTTGTTCCTGGTCGCCTTCGTCGCGCTCCTCGTCCTCAAGGTGAAGCAGTGGGATCAGAAGCAGCGAGGAGCTGAGCTACACTGGTGGACTCTTGCGCTGAACGTCTTGGTGAAGGCATTGGGGGTATGGCTCTTATTTTTCGGCTGGATCCATCGACACCTCAAGCAGACCGACAGGAACCCCTCGGAGAGGAACAAGAGGATGGATTTCAAGAAGCTGCTGCAGAAGAATATCTCCTCCATCCTCTCCATCCTCACTGCCGTCTTGGTCTTCTGCATCCCAATCTACACTTCTACGGACACGGCTGCCGACGTGCTGCTGCTGGCGATGTCGACGGTGCTGGTATTCTCGCTGCTGCTTCACCTGCTGCTGCCGATCAAGCGGGTGGGAACGATCATGATCATGATCTACGACATTCTCCTACAGGACGTGAGCCTCTACTGCGTCATCTACGGGGTCACGCTGACCGGGTTCAGCCTCGCCTTGTACACCATGCTGCAGACGGCAGACGTGCAGAAGCTGTACGAGGACAACAACAGCACGAGGTTCTTCAACTACCTCACGACCCCGGGGGCCAGCTTCCTCCAGCTGACCTGGAACTCTCTCGGAGACGACTACGTCTTCTCCACCCAGCTGCTCCTCGCGTCTGTCAACCCGACGCTCTCCTTCATGCTGCTCATCTCATGGTCGATCCTCTCGGAGCTGCTCCTCCTCAACCTGATCATCGCCATGATGAACCGCAGCTACGAGATCGACTCGCACGACGTCCACAGGATCTGGTTCTTCCCGTTCGCGGACCTGGTGCTTCGGCATGAGCGGCGGATGTTCATCAAGAGCTGGAGGCTGTCGCGGTTCTTCATGGGCGATGTGTCCTTGTACAGGACGGGGAGCTCCTTCAAGACGTCCAACAAGTTCCTGGAGCCGGAGGAGCGGCTGTCGGCCACGTACTACGACATCAGGACAGAGGACGTGAAGGGGGAGAGGAAGGGCTGGGAGGAGGCGATGAGGACGAAGCGGCAGATCATTCGGACATTGAAGAACGTCATGAGAGCTGACAGGCAGTAGATTCATCGACCTCGTTGGGTCTTCATCTGCTCCCTATGTTCCCATCAAGCAGTGAGTGGGAAAGTGAACATTGTATCCTATACCTCATACTCTACACCCTTCACCGCATTCCATCCGCTTGCTCCTTTCTCTTCTCTTAGGGCACAGTGTTGCCCTGGCTCGAGAGCTGCAGGAAGAGAAATTTTTTCCGAAAGTTTTTTGTGATGAGCAGGAGGAGGAGGAGGAGGAGGAGGAGGAGGAGGAGGAGGAGGATGTCAAACCCAAGCATCCAGTGAGGAGAGCCTCAACCAGACTGCTGTCAAGGCCATCGTCTTCGTCCTTGTACTCCGTATATGCTCACCGAGTCAGTTTTGCTAGCTGACTCCGCCGTGCCAGTCAGCTAGCAAACTGTTCACAGCCCGTTTAAGCTGGTTTAAGGGGCAAGGATTGTATATGATTCAATGGCTGGTGACCGTCGGCGACTGAGTTCCGACTGAGGTCAGCACTGAGGTCGTCAACTCTCTCAGGCCTGATGATCTCCAACTTGAATTTCGTAGCAGTATCCTCCGAGCTTCCGGGGCCCGGCCGGGGCCCCGGGCCGCCCGGGCCGCCGCTCAGTGACGGTCCACACCGCGGCACGAGTCTGAGTAGACCCCATAGCGCCTCTTGATTCCAGGCCGCCCCTGCTTCAAGCCCCAAGCTCCAAGCATCCAGATCTCCTAAGTCCCATATTAAGCTCAAGCCCACAACCTTACACCTTGGTTCACTACTGGGTGAGACGCAAGCCCTGAACTTGTGGCGTCTGAAAGAACTTGTGAGGTTATTAGAACCTCTGAGTCTGTTCTCAGGCGGCTTAAGCGCTGGGAACTAAGATTGTTGTCGACGGGGCAAAGGTTTTTACGGCCCCGTCACTGCTGCTTACTGGTACCGGCTCACAGTCAGGGGTGAGGGGACGGTGGTACCATCGAGCTGTCTTGACCACCCCTGGCCTGGTTCCAAAAGCTGTGATTGAAGAAGGGGTGGGGTGGTGTTGAAAGGGGGGTAGGTGCAACGGAGGGGTGGAGGGTACTTGGCCCCTGGAGAGGGGGATCGTAAAACGTGTGTGGGGAACAAAAACGCACCGTATTCGCGTCCAGATCCAAAGAGGATACGAAGAAGAGGAGCTGAGAGAGGGGAACGAGGGAAAGAGGAACAAGACTTAGAGGCAAGCGAGGTGTAGAAAACGAGGAGGACAAGGCAAGCCTTGATTGAGCGATAGTGTCGTGGTGGTGAAGGAACAAGCGATCTGTGGGGGTAGATATGGCAGTCGTGTTGCACGGCACGAAAGGAGTGGAGTAGTCCGAGACACATGGTGGCATGCTTTTACCTATTTTAGCAAACTGCTTATTCTTTGGTGAAGCAAAATACTGAATCGATGTGCAACTAGCCACAGGTTTATCCAAGAATTCAGCATCGCTCCCACTGACAACGAGCAAATATGAAATTTCTTTCCCTGACGATCACAAAGTTTGTGCTCTTGGGAACTCTTTTCTTATTCTCATCTGCTAGTGACGACCATGATCACGATGCTCATGCTGACGATGCCGATGACCATGACCATCATCATGGCGAGCTATGGTACGGACATTTCCAGCTTTCAAGTGCCGTGTATACACTGAATCTGCAAAGAGCTGGGGAGGTGTGTCAGTATCACTTGCCTGACATCGTGTTGCTCCCTCTGACATGTCTCACGTCAGGAGTACGTCGATGATTCCCTCAAGATCGCAATCTTCAAACATGCGATCATTGCAGAAAACACCACAGAGGATGCGATCGCTGCAGAGATCAAAGAGAGGTTCGAGGATGAGTTGCCTCACGTTCTGCAAGGAGAGACAGCACAGCTGGGATCGTCTTCAGCCAAGTTGCTCAACTACATCCCTGTCGACTTGTTCGAGCTGGTTCCTGACAAGATGGCTTCCAACACTGTGATCAAGTTGTCAGTGTTGGAGGCAGGAGAGTACGTTATCTTTGCCAATCATTTCCTCTCTGAGTGGGAGGGCTCGATGAGATTCATGATGGATGTGCATGGAGACGCTGTCATCCCCGATGCCTCGTCTCAGTGTCACTCGACCTTGTCCTCCTCTACTGTCTGGGGGCTCTCGATCTTGGGAGCGATGATCGGAGCTGTGATGTCACTCTCGGGCGTGTTGATTGTAGCCCCGGTGATCAGGATGAAGGAGGTGTGGGTGCTCAAGTACCTCAACTTCTTTGCTGCTGGTGTTCTCCTCTCCTTCGTTCTCGTCCATCTGATCCCCGAAGCTGGCAACCTGACCGGTGAAGTGATAAGGGGTGTGGAATACAGACTCTGAGCGCTGGTTGGCAGGCCGTGTGGATTGGAAAGTCAGCACAACCGTTCTGGCTGGGTTCTTTGCTGGTATAGATGACTTTGAGACACTTGCTCTTAAAATGATGCGGACGATGCAGGGCTTCTCATCGAGCATAGCATACACCTCTTCTTCACTCCCCAGGTCACGGAGCAGGTAACCGCCATTTCTCTGCCACGGTCCGACCTTTTGACGCCCTTTCAGGCAACCATTGGAGTTGCAAGTGGAAATCTGGCAGAGAGAGGAGAGTTGGTCCTCGTCGACCATCATGGGGAGGCAACCAAGGTGTCGGAGAAGGAGAACGCGCAAGAGATCGTGGCATGGGGAAGAATCGGCAACATCCTCATCGGTGACTTCTTTCACAACTTCTTCGACGGCGTGTCGACGGCCATCGCCTTCAAGTACTGCGGCACTGGTTCCCTTCCTTGAGCTCATACCCGCACATCCGGTCACTCTCTCTCACTAGGACTCGGCTGGATCGTCGTCGGCGCGTCAGTCGCACACGAGCTCCCACAGGAGCTGAGCGACTTTGTAGTGCTGTACAACTCAGGCTTGTACGTCTCGGAGCTTGTCAGAGCTGCTGCCTTGTCACCATTGCTCCAGGTCCATCAAGTGGGCTCTGATCAGCAACCTCATGTCCTCCCTCTCCGCTGTGCTGGGGGTATGCTTGCTCTGCCTCCTCCTCCCCTGAATTCTAACTGTTCCCGGGTCAGAGTATAGTCATTCTAGCAGCCACGGAGAGTATCGAGCACAACATCAACCACGACATGGGCCTCTGCCTTGGTTTCGGAGGAGGACTTCTCCTCTACATCGGAACAGGTACCCGAGATCTCCTGCCCTCCCTCCTCCCTCCCTGCTGCTAACAGACTCTTGCTACCCGCGTTCTCCTCGCGCTGACAAACTCACTCAGGCCTTGTAATGGACATCGTGAAAGTGAGCGACGTGCGATCAGCGATGATTTGCTGGCTGGTACGATATAAGAGTCTCATCGCGCTTTCATCCCTTCCTCACTTGCTCCAACAGTCGTTCATCCTCGGGGCTGTCGCCCTTGGCCTGACTGCCCTCAATCATATCCATTGTGAATGTTTCGGCGACGAGTCAAGTCATGAGGGTCACAATCACTGAGTGACTCCCGAACTTCCAAGTTCGCTTTACTCAAACTTTCCTTTCAAATGTCCCTGTACTAGACCAAGAGAATGTCGAATCATTGAATGTTTTATGATTGTTGCTAATAGCCTAGTAGTTCGGACCCGGTGACCCCGTCTCACGGTCAGATCGGCGGACGCCGGGTGGTCCGATCCGATCCGTCCAGTACGGTGACTTGCCAAGTTGAAAGATGATGCCTGAAGTGTTAGCACGGTGGCGGCATTCAAGCCTAGTAGTCATAGTAGCGGCGGCTGCGGGTTTAGGCAGCATCAGACTCGGAGCGAGGAGGAGGAGCTGAGGCTCATGGGCCCGCCGGGATCAGGCCCGGCCGGGCCCCCCTCAGTCCGGCCGGGCCCGGGGGGCCGGCGAGCTGAGGAGTCATGCGATCACTGAAACCCTGATAGTACCCCCACCATGTCAATTCATACCCTACCCTTCAAATAGAAGTGAAATATCTATATTCAAAAGGTAAAACTACCCCTACTTGATTCACACCCACCCGTAGCAAAATCCAGTAAAAAAGGGGAGGAGGTTGTAGGTGCTAACTAGCCAGGAAGGAGAAGGGGAAGAGGACGGGGGACGAGGAAGAGGAAGAGGAAGAGGAAGAGGAAGAGGAAGAGGAAGAGGAAGAGGAAGAGGAAGAGGAAGAGGAAGAGGAAGAGGAAGAGGAAGAGGAAGAGGAAGAGGAAGAGGAAGAGGAAAGGGACAGAGACAGAGACAGGAGAGTAAGAAGAATACAAAGATACACGTGTAGAGAGCGCATATTGTGAGCAGCAGTGTTTCAGCATGGCCAGTGTTCTGAGCTGGGTGGGTACGGTAGTACTGATCATTTCCATTGTGATGGGAGTCATTGGAACATACTTCCCTGAGCTGTTCTTGAAGATACCAAGTGGTGTGATACTCTGGGCAATGTTCGGGAACCCGGTTCCTCCTTACATCCTTTCGGATCCTTACACCATGGGAGAGTTTCCCACGTGGGCGCGCAAGGGGGATGTTATTGTGGCTGCTGCACCCAAGGCAGGGACGACGTGGATGTTGTACTGTTCGCATCAGATCAGGATGAAAGGAAGAGACTACAACTTCACCGATGTGAATATCGAGACGCCCTGGCCCGACTTGGTCCATCGACCGGGCCAAACTTGGAAAGACATCAAGTCGCTGTTGAATACGACTGTGCTGCCGGACGGGTCGAGGCTGAAGGATCATTGGGACAATCCGAGCCATCCTTTTCGCATCTTTAAATCCCACTATCATCCCTACAAGAGGAACGGAAAGCCGTACCAGGTCCTCCCAGTGCGGGAGTTCCCCAACATCAAGTTCATCGGGATAGTAAGGAACGGTCTGGATGTGCTGGCGAGCTTCTGTACCTTCTTCTACAACCACCGTCCTGACTTCAGGAAGATGTGGGGAGGGTTTCCCATGGCGTTCAAGAGCAACGAAGAATGTATGAACTTCCTCCTCCCCGACGGTCCTCTCGACTACATCTTCTTCGGATACGCCAAGGACTGGTGGGAGATTCGCAACCTTCCCAACGTCCTCCTGCTGCACTACTCGGACATGTCCAAGGACCTTGTTGGAGGAGTGAAGAAGATGGCAAAGTTCTTGGAGGTCGACCTGAAGCCAGACGAGCTCGACCGCGTGGTGGAGAAGTGTTCTTTCAAGTACATGAAAGCGCACTCCGACCAGTTCAACTATGTGCTGTGGAGCAACGAGCCCCCGCTCCCCAGCACAGCCATGTGCGGTACCATCCATTGCCCTGATAATCCCGAAGGAACGGTAGTGTACAAGGGCAAGTCAGGGCGAGGCAAAGCCACGTTCTCGGAAGAGCTGATAGCCAAGTGGGAGGCAGCGGAGAAGGCGGAGTTTGATGACCCTGCTTTGATGGACTGGGTGAAGAATGGAGGCAGCTTCCAGTAGGAAATCTTGTTGCCTGCTGGTCTTTTGCTCGCTGTCTTGTGTCGTCCAGCCTGTCTGGTTTGATTTGGTTTGATGGGTTTGTTCTGAAGCGATTTTGAGAGTAACTGATGGTAGTTACTCGTTTGCTTTGTAGCAGATCTGAGTTTTGTTTTCTACATTACAATTGTTTAGAGACGAAACGTGTAAACAAGTCTTGACGCCCTTCCTTCTTTCAGCATGTCTATAGGATTTCGTGCAAACTGGTGTTGGATACAAGCAAACCTGCCAACTCTCATCCATCTACATCTTTCACGACCACAATTGGCAAGTTGGGTGCAAACTATTTCTCCAATATGAGACTTGGGAAATCAGGTAGAAAGAACCAGAGGAGGCAAAGGAAACGAAGAAATGGAAGTTCAGGAAGGGGAGGAGGAGGAAGGGGAGGAGGAGGAAGGGGAGGAGGAGGAAGGGGAGGAGGAGGGAGGGGAGGAGGAAGAAGGAAAACTCATAGGGAAGCTGGTGCTGGAGCGGTTCTGGTATATTCCCATTCCCTCTTCTCGGATATAGGGCTTTGACAGAAGCGACATCACGCAGTGAGCTCCTCTAATACCAATCATCCTGCGTCCTGTGTCCTGCGTCCTGCGTCCTGCGTCCTGCTTCCTGCTTCCACCACAAGCACTCTCTTCCTCTGACTCCACCCCCTTGCCTGCCCCTCTCCCGACTTCCTCCTCGTCCTTGTCCTCGTCCTCGTCCTCGTCCTCGTCCTCGTCCCCGTCCCCGTCCCCGTCCTCGTCCTCGTCCTCGTCCTCGTCCTCGACCTCGACCTCGTCCTCGACCTCGACCTCGTCCTCCTCGTCCTCGACCTCGTCCTCCTCCTCCTCGTCCTCGTCCTCGTCCTCCTCGTCCTCGTCCTCGTCCTCCTCGTCCTCGTCCTCGTCCTCGTCCTCCTCGTCCTCGTCCTCGTCCTCGTCCTCCTCGTCCTCGTCCTCGTCCTCGTCCTCGTCCTCCTCGTCCTCCTCGTCCTC